>NC_064034.1:14575084-14726132 GCF_932526225.1 Nematostella vectensis | reverse complement strand
GCTTTGGGAAGTACCCAAAAAATTCATAAATTAAAAATAAACACAACAAGATGAAGATACTCAGGCATCAGTCTAAGGGATAAATGGTCTTGCAGATATGCATCCAACCAAGGTGTTGGCATCTACTCTTAAGCCAAATAATAGCACAGGTTCTTTGACAAATCTCAAATCGAACAAGGAGAGAAAAGCAGAATCACCCCTCTCAATAAAACGCTCAAAATACCACACAAGGGAGAGAGATCAGCAAACACAGCTCAAGACACAAATAGATACCTTTATTCTGATCCTCCAGGTACATTTCCTTGGCCTCAAAACACAATGCCCATTCCTTGAAGGATTGTACAACCACAAAAATATGTTTACGTATTGCAAAGCATTCTGGGAGATCCAGGGGAAAATTCACGAGGGGAGGGCCAGTCAACACTCCTCTCCCCAAAGTCAGATGGTTTTTTATAAGTCTTTTCACCCCAAAGCCAAACAAATCAATTCTAGGTCACACAGACCCATAATAGCAGTGTAAACAATTTTGGAATCAATTTGGTTTCAGAAAAGACAGCATTTAGGAGAGCTGTGGTGATTCATTAGAAAATTATTTTCTCATCCGGGCAAAGCCAAACAAGAAAAAATCATCATGAATCCTCCTTTGCTTGCAAATATCCATAAGCAAAGCACTCAATTATGCCCCAAAAGACTTCATGATGTCCTGAGACACTCTCCTAATATGCTCATAGCTGTATTTTTGATGAAAAATACAAGCAACCATCAACTTGTGCTGGCTTCAGCACATCGACGAGGGATTAAAAGTGGGGACCGCAAAGCACTGTTGGAAAGCTTGGATACCGCTGACTAGGTGCAGCTGTGTTTGACTTTGACGGGCTGTATAAAACTCAGAATAGGGGGGAGGTATCTGTTTTCAGTCTGTTTTTTGTAAATTCAGCTCCAAAAAAGCCAGGAGTCAATGGGTTAATGTAGCGTTTTTCCCTTTCATAGCAACAGTGTTTCGTAGCAACGAGATAAGTACCATAGGCCCTTAAGGAAAATATGTTGTTTTAGATTATCCCGTCAAAACTTGGAGTTATTCACTTTCAAGTTCTGTAGAAAATTCAAATTTCAATCAAATTAAATTCCCTTTTCAGAATTTGAAAGTTTATCTATGCTTTCTTTTGCTAGATTGATATATAAGTGATCCAAACCTCAGGGTTCGAGTAGACAAAGTAATTAGGCATATGCATTAAGATTACCTCTAGTTCATTCCCAAGCACCCAGAGCATTTTAACTTAGGCCTTGTAGCAGTCTTCATGTACTTGTATCTGATGGTAGTAGTAGTTGTTGTAGTAGTAGTATTGGGAGAATCGAGTCTGCCTCGTCTCGTGTGGAATCGCAAATCTTTCCAAGACGAAATAATACGGGGTTAAATTCCAAATTGAGAATGATTTTAAGCGATGGCATTATAGATAGCAAAACCTTGATTCCATTTGTAGTAATAAAATAGCCAGACTTGCCGTTTTGACTGCACAAGTACAAGCGATTCTCAGGTGAGATTTCAATATTCAAGATGGCGGCAATCGAAGATTGCTGAAATGCGCCAGTTGAATGGGCAAAGACTCTTGCGTATAATATTGCGCAACTCGGGACGACTGTGTTAATCGATAATCACACAGTCGTTTGACAAAAGGTTGCCATCAACCGGCTTTGCGACTACGCGACAAGCCCGCATGTAAGCATGGGTAAAAAGCACTGAAGCGATTTGCTGCATATATTAGCCAACGCATAACTTCAGTCTTACAGTCTTACCGTATATGCGGTGGCTAATATATGCAGCTAGACCCTTCAGTGGTTTTTACCCATGCTTACATGCGGGCTTGTCGCGTAGTCGCGAAGCCGGTTGAGAACAACCTTTTGTCAATCGACTGTACGGCCGAACCCTTGGCCGACCCAGTGCTCTCCGTACTGTTTAGGCGCCACAGGACTCCCGACGGTCGAAAAGAAATCCCAAATGAAAGCCGGCTTTGTTTTACGATATGTTTTGATTTTAGTGGGGTAGAAAAGTGTATTCATCATAAAATTTGTTTTCACCATTGTTGAAAGCTGTAACTGGTGACGATTTTACAAAACAAGAGTAAAACCAGTTTGTGATTGTTGTACATTACCATATTTGCAACACGCCATATTTGTAAACTGAGGTCTACGTCTTTCCACCCTTTCCACGCAAACTAAAGTCATAGACATGCCACGATCTACTGGCAGGTCATAGCTACGGCGAATATACTGTCCATTTTACTACCGAAACTTACCGTACTTCAACTTAAGTTGTTCAAAAGGCTTCACAAATTGCCTTAATCATGTACAGAGCGGTTTTTCGCGCCGGTAGAAGCGTTCGAACAAGCAACGCTAGAAGTTCGATTGTAAGAATTGTGCAATCGAGCCAACACAGCAGACCTCTGAAGATTTCTTATGTGCCAAGTTTTGTTTCCGCGAGATGTTGCTCTTCTGTTCCGGGATCGTTTCAAATGAAGCAGTTAGCACCTCCTTCAGATGCTTTCACGGCAAGACATATTGGGCCAAGCGAGGGAGAACAGAAAGATATGCTCAAGTTTATGGGATTAGAGGTAGTGTTGCCAGACGATAGCATATATCATTTTCTCCAGCTAACCTACTTTTTTCATTGGCGGTTATGAGTTTTATTTTTCCCTCTGACTAACGTTCAATTTGAAGTGTGTGCGATTTTCAATCCACTTTTGTCATTTGAATACTTTTAAAGGACAATAATATCTCCATTTTATTTAGACAAAAGATTTGAAGATTTGTACAACTTAAACTGCCCCTAGCATTAAATCCCAGCCCCTTTTTTTTAATATTTACTTATCCCAATATGAAGAATAGGTAAAGAGTTTTCATATGATATCAGAAAAAATGTCGAAATTTGACAACAGGCAAAAATACAAGCGTTTAAAAACAGCTCTTTCTTTTCACAAGTTGACTCCATAAAACGAGCCCGCGCGCAGTGAGAACAGCGGGTGTTAACACATACAATTTGACACCTATGTCGGAATGCCGGAAATATTTAGATGACTATATTGAATAAGAAAAATAATGATATTGCTCTGATAAAAGGGTAAAACAAGGCCCTAAAATAATAGAAAATGTACCCTTCATGATTCCTGAGTGCTTTCAAAAAGTTGGGTGACTTTTTGTTCGAGAGTGCGATATTATTTACATTTAAGTTAAAAGGCGGCAAAACCCCACAAAAACCCATCGTATGGTAAAACTTGGTATGATTTGTTTTCAAGTCCTAAACTACTGATATATTGGTATAAACCCGGAAATTAAGAGTTTGATGAGTACATACAATTTAAGCTTAGTAAGTTATTGTGTTGGGACATTTCTCCGAGGACCGTTGCTAGGAAAACTTCAAGACATTATAAATCCGCCAATCAAGTGTGAAATGGAATGAATTTAGGCATGGCATCATTGTTTATGAATCTCTAAATTTTGATAACGTTGTCAGGCACCATCACCATCACCAGTTTCGGCATTTGTTTTCGAAGCAAGGAATGTTGTGCTTGCGTAAATTGTTTTCCCGCCATTTGATTTTCCCACCTAAAAGTGTGAAGTTCCCGGGTGATTGTGGTGTGCCTAACAACTGAATTGCCAGGTAACAAGAAATGTCCCAGCACCCTTAAGTACAGTCAAGTTTGTTACTTAGTACAATTATTCTTAATGAAAAAAAACAATGCTTTGAGTTCTCTTTCTTATATGTTTTCAACGGTATCCCGTGGCCTCTCCCGCTATTAAAGGTTTTTGCAGTTATCATTATTTACTAATCTCTAGAATATGGAAGAACTGATAGAGAAGACTGTGCCATCATCCATCCGATACAGAGAAGATTTACAGCTCTCTGAGGCAATCAGTAAGTCTTATCTTGCAAAAACTACAAAAATATTGGAGGAGGTATAAATATTTGAGGTAATTATGCTCAAACAATTTTCACAGCAGCTTCCTCATTATTACACAGTCTACAAGTTGATGATTGCATAACTACTCTTGTTGTTTACACACAAGCATCAAATATTTAATACAAATTATCATTTTTTTGCCGGAATCCAGGGCTGCCGTTATCAGCTTATCTGCCTATTTTTTTCAAATAATCAAAGAGTCAGGCAATTGAAAAAAAGGTTTATCACTTTTTAATGAAGTGCTCTTTTTTTCTTCTTTCTGATCTAGTACACTGTCTAATAAATTAAATACCCCCACCCCACCCCACTTGATTACTTGATCTAGATTGAATGTCTAAATAAGTTGAAACCAGGGACTGAATACAGAATTTCTCAAAAACAGTATGCCATCCTGAAGGGGGTGGAATTGGGTAAGAGGTTTTTAACAATTGAATGGGAAGACAAGGTGGATAGGGGCAAATTATGCCCACAAAACTGCAATTATAATAAAGATTATTAATTATTAAAGATAGTATGGAGTACAAGTATCATATTAAGCAGGATGGTTATCGTATACATTTTCTGTTTAGAATCATGTTTTTTTTAGAAAGCTAATGTTCAGAAAAGCAAACCCAAAACCAAAAATAAAAAAAACAAAAATGGGTGGTTAGCAGAATGTATTAACCATTATTTTTGTCACAGGTGAGCCTGATTTGTTAAGCAGACTAAGACAAATCTCTAAGGGAAACCAGATATGGCGATCATACATTGGAATGGGTTATTACAGCTGCCATGTCCCAACAACTATTTTACGGAACATCCTTGAGAACCCTGGATGGTAAGGGAGGATATATTTTTCTGGAGGTTATGAATTGCTTTAAATGCAACAAAAATTCCCAAATTAGTGCCATCTGAAGAATTAACATATTTTATAAGGAATCATGAATGACATGGTCAGTAATAATAAAACTTTTGTATACAGGACCACACCCTATACCCCCTACCAGCCAGAACTGGCACAAGGACGTCTAGAATCTCTGCTCAATTTCCAGACAATGGTCAGTGACCTGACTGGGCTGGATATCGCCAATGCATCTCTCCTAGACGAAGCTACTGCTGCAGCTGAAGCCATGGCTTTGTGTTACAGGTAATTTCCATGGCTTCTTGTGGAAACTGCACCAGCATTGTCTAAAGATTGCTAACACAGTCTCGCTATGTTCACCGCAAAGTATTTTTTGGCAACAAAGCAATCTGCATCAGTTTCTAATCTGTAAAAGTATTCAACCCTCCTGATTTTGTTTGGATTATCATAATTTGACTTCACATGCATGTATATTTACAATTGTAATCCAATCCTAGATACAACAAGAGGGCCAAGTTCTTTGTGGATCGTAATTGCCATCCCCAGTTAATATCTGTTGTACAGACAAGGGCAAGGTAAATATTAGGATGCAAGGCACTTCTGCATTCTATTCTTCTCTTCAATAATTCTGATGACACTGACTTAATGCTGATAGGAGCCCCATGACCGCACTGATTACTACTATTTGTTACAGTATGACTGCTTTTGAGTCATACTGTAACAAATGTGTCATAAAGTTACAGGATTATCCTAAGTGTAGTCTGTCAGCAAAATAAGCCAGCTTAAGAACAGTCAAAAGCTGGCTGAATTATAGCTTGAGAAAAAAAAGCTTTTTACTTTTTATTATTTTTTTCATGTTTTACTGTCCCAATTTTCTAGCCAACCCTGAAGTCTTGGTTATCTTAGCCTGCTTAGCCGCTCAAGGGAAGGGGAGGGAGACTATGGTTATCTTTGACTAAGAACAAAGGACAGTTGTCATCATAACTCACCATAATATACAATAATATTATTATTGACATTTTTTTGTAAGAAAACAAGCTGAAACACACACATAGGCTTGCTTTCTTTTATTGTCTGATTTTTAATGGTTTTTTTTTTTCAGTACCCTTGGCCCTGAAGGTAATGGTATAGAAATCATAATAGGTGACAAAAACAGTTTTGATTTCTCCAACAAAAACATCAGTGGTGTACTGTTCCAGTACCCAGACACTAACGGATCCATTGATGACTTCTCTGGACTTGTCGAGAGGGCACACGAATCAAAGGTAGAGATGCTTATTATTTACGTTAGTTTACACCAGATGTGGTCTGGTTTGTAATAAAAAATGTCTTTGTACTCATGAGTTGCTTTATTACTTTGATGGTACACACCTTTAAATGGTTATTGCTTACAATAGCTTAGAAAACTGTTGTACTATTGTTCCCAGGCCCTTGCGGTGTGTGCAACAGATCTATTAGCTTTGACAGTTCTCAGGCCTCCTGGAGAGTTTGGCTGTGATGTGGCTGTTGGGAGCACCCAGAGATTTGGAGTTCCATTAGGTATTGTTGTACTTTCATTCGACAATTATTGCACTGTTGCCATAGAATAGTGTTTATACTGCTTCCATCAGGTTACGGAGGGCCACATGCTGGGTTCTTTGCAATTCGTGACATGGGAAATCTCAAGAGAATGATGCCTGGTAGAATGGTGGGGGTTACAAAGTACGTAGGTATCTTTTTTGAAGCTAAAAAACAATCATCTTCTTCCTTACTTGGAAAACGCATATTTTTTGTGCAATACTATGTGAAATAAAGTTGCCTTTAGGTCGTTATCATTATTATTGCCTTCATCACCATCATATCATCACCTCCATTTTGGTCAGAATCATGTCCATCGTCCCCATCATTAGCATTATTCATAGCCAAACTTGTTGTTGCGTGGCCTCGTTTGGAAAATAGCATGGTAGTCAATCAAAGTCTAAACCAATCAAAGGCTTTTTTTGTTTTCACTGTCGGGTCATAAACCATTTCACTACACACAACAAGGGAATTGATTGGTCTTGGGGCATGATTGACTCACACTAGTATTCCCAGACAAGAAATGGATTTTGGTCATGAACAACGAAATCGGTGTCACATAATTCAATCATTGTCATTCCAGCTATACCATTTCTTTGTGAATAACCTGTAGAACATGTAAAATTATGTGTTAAACTTCCTTCTGGCTAAAATGGTCCCTGTCGACACTCAAAATTGGCTTGCCATAGGGATGCACATGGCAAGCCATGCTATCGACTGGCCCTCCAGACAAGAGAGCAACACATCAAAAGAGATAAAGCCACAAGTAACATCTGCACAGCACAGGCTCTTCTTGCTAACATGTCAGCAATGTATGCAGTGTACCATGGTCCTAAGGGACTCAGGAATATAGCCCTGCGGGTACACAATGCCACTCTTCTTCTAGCAGAAGGTAATTTGTTACATGTTTACATCAGGGACACAGAAATATATAGTAACAATGTTGAGCCAATCAGATTATACTATCCAGACAATTTGTGGGAAGACTTCCTACAAAGTCACATTTCTAGGTGTTACATTGACCAAACAGATTAATTTTTAAATTTAAAAAAATGACAATTTAAAAATTAATCTGTTACATTTAGAGAATTGCAATCATTGATTGGCTTACTTAATTTTAAGACGTAAGAAATCGTACCTGGCAGGCCTTTCTTAAGAATACTTATAGATATAACAATAGGTGTAAATAGACTAGACGCCCGTTTCTCGAAACGCCCGAGAATTCTCGGGCCCTAAAACCTTTTTTTTTTTTTGCATTTTTGCTCAAAATTTCGCATGTTTTCCTTTTGGAGGACCGCTTTCATGTTTTAGAACAGTTTGGTTCGTATTCCAAATAATTACGCACAATAGGGCTATTTCCGAAGTTCTGCTGAAGCCAAAGAGTTACCCGGGTGACTGCGAGGTCCCAAGAACTTTTCTAATATTTAAGCCATGTGAATTTCGGGTTCAAAATATATAAATCTATAAAGAGGATCATCCTTCACATGAATTTTTGTGGTAAAATACGATGTTTGACGGTATTTCAACACATTTAGATAACGGGCCCCTTTTTTCTGTGTCGTTAATGTTAGAATAACTAGGTAATTGCTTTCAAAGGGACAAGGAGAAGCTCCCTATAAAAAAATCAATTGTTCTCTATAGAACAACACATTTAAATCTTTTTTTTAATTTTTTTTAATGACTTGGGCGGGGTGCATATCTTTAGTGCAAATATTACACTTTTTTATGTTTTCCTAAGGAATGGCTGTTCATACACTGAAGTATGGGATTAAGTTTGAGATATCTTTTAAATTTTTCTTCTCATCTAGGAATAAAGCAAGCAGGCCACACTGTTGATGAGGCCCATCCCTTTTTTGACACTCTAAAGGTAGGTAGAAATTTGTTTTCCATTTACACATGGATTGGAAATAGCTTCACTTCACTTAATTTTTGCTTGGATTTCAAATCGTCGCTTACACACTTAGGCCCAGTCTCGGCCTCTCCACATTCTTCCTTCTCATCCCCTTCGTTTTAAGATATACCCTATAAGATTATTTGTAAAGTTGTATCATTTCTCAGGTTACAAGTAAAACAGGAAATGTATCAGACATGATAGCAAGGGCAGCAGAACGAAAAATCAACCTAAGAAAATACAGCGATGATAAAGTAAGTTTAGCAACATCTTAGTGTATTTTTGCCATTACACTTGGAAGTTATGGCCAGCCAGTGTTATCAGAATATGATTATTTTAACCGCTGTGTACTGATAGGTTGGTGTTTCATTGGATGAAACGGTAAAGGAGCAAGATCTAGATGACTTACTGTGGGTGTTTGGCTGTGATTCGAAAGCAGTAAGTTCTAGGACATAGCATAACCTATTGGTAATATTTCTTCTTAGAAATAATCATTTTATAAATAATTTGAATCACAGTCTGACTTGAGACAAAAGTGTCATTAGAAGTGTTATCATGTTTATATCCATTTTTTTCAGGCTGAAGTCGGTACACATTTAGCTGAAGTTCCCCATAAAAGCCTACTCAATAGCCCCTTTAAAAGGCTTAGCAGCTTCTTGACCCATCCAGTCTTCAACACACATCATGCAGAAACTAACGTTGTGCGTTACATGAAGCTGCTGGAAAACAAAGACATCTCCCTCGTCCACTCAATGATACCTCTAGTAAGTAGGAAATTAAAGTAAGCGTCTTGACTTGGCACCCTTAAAAAAGCAACGTCTTAAGGTTAAAAGATCTTCCCCATGGAGGCTGATTCAATGCACCATACCTGAAATGCCTCAGATTTTCCGAAACATGGTGTTGTTTGATGCAGGGATCTTGTACAATGAAGCTGAACAGTACAACGGAGATGATGCCGATTACTTGGCCTCGCTTTGCGGACATTCATCCTTATGCTCCAATTCAACAAGCAAAGGGATACTTACAACTGTATGATGAGTTTGAGAAAGACTTTTGCGAGATCACAGGCTTTGACGCCGTCTGCTTCCAGCCAAACAGGTATGCTTTGACTCTTTGTAGATTCTGCAGGAATTGGACAGTGCCGTTCCCTTGCCATCCAGGTTCAAAATTACTAGCTGTCAAGAATCAATACTGCTGAGACGTTGGGAGCTTGAATGTATTTTCTGTGAATGTTTAAAAGTTAAGAAAGGAAAGTTAGAAGAAGTTGAAGAAAAGAAAGAATCTAGTGTTCTGGGGAATAATGGTTCTTATTTAAATGTTTCAGTGGTGCCCAGGGAGAGTATACAGGGCTGCGCGTTATCAAGGCGTACCTTGAAAATAATGGACAGGGGCACAGAAAGGTAAGGAGAGGGGTATCTTGATAATAATGGACCGAAAAGGTAAGGCGAGGGATACCCTGGCAAAAATAGACAGAAAGAGCACAGAAAGGTAAAACAAGGTGTACCTTGGCAATAATAGACAGGATTACAGAAAAGAAAAGCGATGGATACCTTGACAATAATTGACAAGGGAACAGAAAGTTAAAAAACGGTGTACCTTAGCAATAATAGATAGTATTACAGAAAAGAAAAGCGAGGGATACCTTGACAATAATTGACATGGGAACAGAAAGTTAAAAAAAGGTGTACCTTAGCAATAATAGACAGGATTACAGAAAGGTAATGCAATAGGCTACCTTGACAAAGGGCACAGAAAGGTTAGGCGAGGGGTACGTTGACAATAATAGACAGGAGCAAATACATATTTAAAACCCAAGCCATATGCTTCATGATATCGTATTTGTTAAGAGAAGACAAGGACAGCTTAAAAGTAAATTGTTTCATTCTGCTGATTGTCATCTCTTGTTGAGGACATACCAATATTTCTCATGTTATCTCTTATACAAAGTAATTGACGGCGGCGTACCGATTAATAAGTAGCAATGTGATCTCGTGTTTAGGTGTGTTTGATCCCAGTCTCGGCTCACGGTACCAATCCTGCAAGCGCACAAATGGCTGGATTTAATGTGCAAGTGATCAAAGTCGGGAAAAGTGGAGATATAGACATGGAGGATTTGAAGAAGCAGGTTTGTTCATCTGACCGCTCAGTCCTCGAGCCCCGTACAGACATGTTAACGGAACAATTTGTCAGAAAACGTGCACCAATTGATGAGTCTACAAAAACACCCACTTATCGATTTGCCTAAAAAACAATGCTTGTTTTTTTATTTTCTCTTCGAAGCGTAACATTATAGGAGTTGCAATATAGGTTTATTTGTGTTTATAAATGCACACCAAGAGAAAATTTTTAGCATCGACTAAATATGTCTCAACGCCAATCATTAATTATTTTGGCTAACGATGCCGTCGGATATAACATTTCCAAGTATACTGTCTGTCAATATTTCAAAATCTCATAACCAACTGCACACTTCACCATAAATATAGGTGTATTCAACCCCCATTGTTGGCGGTCACAGAAAAATAGCCCGCGAATTGATTAGTTCCGAAGCTGATGCTGATATGTTTTCTGCCTTTTTTTTAAGGTTGAGAAGTTTAGTGACGAGTTAGCGTGCATCATGGTCACTTATCCATCTACGAACGGAATCTTCGAAGCAGGAATCAGGTAAAGTTATACACTATGTTGTCTAGGTTTACCTTAAATTTTTCCAGCGTTTATCTTATAATCTGTTTGCAGGGATATCTGCGACATTGTTCACTACCATGGCGGCCAGGTATACTTGGATGGAGCAAATCTGAATGCGCAAGTCGGCCTGTGTCGTCCAGCGGACTATGGCGCTGATGTCATGCACAGTAACTTGCACAAGACGTTCTGCATCCCACATGGAGGTGGTGGACCGGGAATGGGACCTATTGGAGTGTACGTGTACTACCGTGCTTTGAGCTTTTGTCTTCTTTATCGATTTTTACTCAAATAGGGCCTCTTTTTACCATATTTGAAGGTTCCATGAACCGATGAAAAAATGAATATTATAGTTGGAGGCAGTAAAAGAGCATTAGATAAGAGCAGGCTTCTCCATAACCCCCATATTTTTGCTTTTGTTTTTTTGAGTAGATCGCGTTGGATTTTTTGTTCCCTTTTCCTTTTAGATTATTTTCTTGTTTTTTGATGACTCCTAATGCTGTGTTATAAGAACCGCAAGCTACTTTTATAAGAAAGCGGAAGCTTTTTTTGTCTTTTATTCAATTATTTTGTCATGCGCAATTGCCGATGGATTATTAAAGCGCTCAATGATATTCGGAAATTTACCCCTTATGTACCCTCTGATTATTCTATTTTATGGTTTCCAGGAAGAAGCATCTCATCCCATATCTCCCCTCCCATCCTGTCGTTCCACCCCAGAGTACCATCGCTGCTGGCGCCAAGCCTTTCGGAGTAATCTCCGGGGCCCCTTATGGCTCTAGTGCTATCTTGCCCATATCCTGGGCTTACATCAAGCTTATGGGAGGCAAGGGACTCCGCAAAGCAACCGAGGTCGCGATTCTCAATGCTAATTACATGGCTGCCAGGCTGAAGGATTATTATGCTGTGTTATTTGTTGGCGATGGTACGTTAAATTCATTGGAATTATTGGTCACATAAGTCATATAAGAGTTTTTGAAATTTGCGATTTTCAGGTTACTGTGCCCATGAGTTCATCCTCGACGCTAAAGACTACAAGAAAACTGGTGTAGAAGCCATGGATATCGCCAAGAGGCTGCAGGATTATGGTATGTCAGCAGTTGTGAATCTAAGCACCCCTCCCGATTACTCCTCCCAAACCTGTTCAATGCTAACGTACTCGCCTTTTACCTATTTCCCTCGCAAATACTTTGCCTTTCTCCCCCTTTTATTTTGTTCCACATAATAGAAAAAATCATTGATTATTTAGGTTTCCATGCACCAACTGTCTCGTGGCCCGTGTCAACTGCATTGATGATAGAACCAACCGAGAGTGAGAGCAAAGCGGAGCTGGACAGACTTTGTGATGCCCTCATCTGTAAGTGAGCTGTTCTAGTGCAACTCTGCGACTCGTTTAAGGCCTCTCGCGGGTAATTGTTTTAAAAAAATCGTTAAAATTGAAACCCGTTTAGTATCCCCTTCAGAGCATGCAATCGATCTGATCTCTGGCGAATATCATTACCAATGCTTCTAGTTTTAAAATTCAAAAATAAATATATAATATTATTAATCGGCAAGGCGCGATGCACGTGGGTTTGGTACAAAATCTGAAAAAAACTGTAGTTGCAAACCACTCCATTGTGCGTATATGAGGTCAGTCCAACTTGATGTCTTACATGACAAGCGGACCACCTAATCGATTCCTTGGAAATGTCGAAGAGTAAGTTAGAAATTGGCACTCGATTTTTTTTCGATATTTCCATGGAATTGTTACGATTTGAGCGAATTTTTAAACACAATTACCCGCGAAAGGCCTTAATGTTATAAAGCTATCATCGATGTCTCTATTTATGTTCCGAAGCAATTTTTATTTCGATTATTAAAGAAGTTTCTCAAAACGAACTTCGGTGATTTGTCCAATACCGATAGACACAATCTCTCATAGCTGGCGAGTTCACAATTTTTTCTCAAGAAAATAAATAAATCAAAATATCCACACTTCAATATCAATTATAATTACAATATTTACCCTTAGGTATAAGAGAGGAGATTCGTAACATTGAAGACGGAGTATGGGATCCTAAAAATAACCCTCTAAAGGTAGGCTTTATCCTATTGTTTTTTAACTGTTTTCCATGGGAAAATTAGCAAGCGTGTTCAACGTAAGCAATACAGATACATTTATGTGTAGACCCGTGGTAGACAAAACAACGAACGACTAAACAAGATGGCTTAATTCTTATGATTTTTTAGAATGCGCCCCACCCACAAGCTGTTGTGATGTCCGATCACTGGGACTACCCCTACAGTCGAGAGGTTGCAGCTTTCCCTGCTGTGAGTACATCAAGACAAAACCAGTTATTTGTTTATTTGCTTTCTTTAATTCCTTTTGCTCTACTTATCCTTCCTCAACTACCTCAATTATCATCATAGGGAAGGTGGGGAATATTCTTTATCCGTCAATGCATATTGGTCCCATTGCCGCTCTTCCTTGCGAAACAAGCGTCGTTTCTGTGTGGTTTCAGCGGAAAAAGAGAGCGAGTATGACTTCATCCTTCCTGGCCGATCTTCGCGTCGTCATACTTCTCTCTCGCTCTCTATTTCCTCTAAAACGTTTGCTGCGCAGGCTACTCTTTTCTTCTTCTACTATAGTGCTTATCCTTGTCATGTCATGGACGTAGCTACCTGTGAGCAAATACGACATGGCGTGCCTTTATAGTCAATATACAGGGGCGGCGGAGTGGTCCCATCAGTGGTGGAGGGGGGGCGAAAGTTGGGGGGAGGGGATGGGTAGTGGCTTTCAGGGGGAGGGGTGGGTGGTGGTTTCAAATTTTTAAGCGGTATTATAAAAACGCGGGGAATTTAAACCTAGGTTTTTATGCACAGGATTTTAAACTGTTCTAAATTTGTTGTTGGTTGCTTATGTGCCGCTGGCGTGCCTCCTACCCCACCCCTTCCGCTGCCCAAGATAAACATGAGATAATGTATATTAATTAGTGATTTGCGTTCCTCCAGAAAAATCTTGGCTACACTCTCACTTGCCAATATAATCTACTCCTGTATACATATGATTCTCCCTTTGACAAGCCCATATGTTCTTCTTTCCACAGCCATGGTTGAACGGCACGAATAAGTTTTGGCCTGGCTGCTCCCGCGTGGATGACAAGCACGGAGACCAGCATTTAGTGTGCACATGCCCGCCATTGGAGGACTATGACTATGAGAAGACCAAGACGTTCGTTTAGAGGAGAGCTGCCATCTTTTATACCCCTTGCCATGGGTTTATCATGGATGACTCGCAATGAGGGGATATTCATGGCAAGACAATGCCTCCGACTTGTAGTTTGTCTTTTGGATTTCAAATAGTCCGACCAGGAGTCTTGAAATACAGTCAAAGGACTAGCACGTTAGCCAAATGGAGACCAAAGTGCCTTGGCAATTTAAAAACAAATATTTCTGTATGCTTCTGATACAGCTGTATTAGTGGACGTTAGAACTTCATGCTTTGTGATAGAGCTATATTAGCAAGCTTTTAGAACTACATGATTTTTATACCGCTATATCAGTAAGCTCTAGAACACCATGATTTTTGCATACAGCTATATCAGTAAGCTTTAGAACTCCATTGATTTTTGTATACAGCTCTATCAATAAGCGTTAGAGCTTCATGCTTCTTGGTACAGCCCCTTTACGTCCCTGTGGATACAGGGCCATGGCTGACACTTGCCTTCGTGAAGTCCCCATAAACCACGCTCTAGCCTGCGCACTGGTAACTGTAGGGAGGGAAAGGAACGCGGAAATTTGCTGGGGGGGCAAAGGGGTTGGGAGACATTAGAAAAACATACTGGTTTGCAGGCTAACAGGCTATTTAGGTCCAGTTTGGACAATATTGCATAATGTTTTCGTCTGCGCACAAGCACACGATTAAACCTTAGTTTAAGCGTGTGTTTTTGGTTAGTATTGGGGTTGGGGTTTTTTTTGGTACTTAATTGAAAACACTTACACTTTTGATATGTGTTATTTAACATACTAAAGGATCTGTAACAAATTAACCAAATAGACCAAATAAAGAAAAGTATTGCTTGTATGTAGCTTGACTTTTTTGGATTTACACGATGACATGATATTAAGATTAATTAGCTAATAAACAACTACTTATTGATAGGCTCGAGGTTTGTCACTTCGGAAACGCCTAGCTTTGCGACTGACAGTCAATTCACCTTCACCGTGTCTTCCCACAAATCTTAGCGACGCGAGCATGAAACCTAGGTCAGGGGGACAAAATTGTAAAAACATGGAGGTTTGCCAGCGAACCTCGGTCTTATGCGCGAGTCGCAAAGAGTTGTGGGAAGCCATTGAGATGGTGAATGATTTCAAAGATTTCCTTTCATTCATTTGTCTTTGATTTCGACCTACTTTCAATATTTTTCGACTTGTTTCAATTCCATCGGACTAGCCGCTTTGTGTCGTTTTGTGGACGAAACTAAGAGCAGCTTCCAAGCTGACTAATTGGAAGGGCGCAGTTTCCTAAGTCTACAAAACATCTTCGATGTAGTTTGAATTCCAGTCCCTCTCGAACACAGCTTCCACTTGAGCCCGCACATTATTAGAGCCTCTGATAACATAGCCGATACCACCGGTGTACAGGAAGTAATCTGCGGCCCAGTTGGAAGTACCTACATACACGGTGTTATCTGTCACCATGAACTTGTCGTGGTTCACTCGAGAGAACGGAATTTTTCCTTGGGCGGGTGTGTAAGTTGGCACATGGAAAAACCGCTGTAGGACAAAAGCAAGTGTCAATGCCGGACAGAGAGATGATGGACAGGACAGAAAGACAATTGCAATTTAAAGTCATTTTTTTTTTTTTTTTTTGGTGGACAACACTAAGTTTTTGTTCATTTTCTTTTATAAAACAAATAGAGAAGCCACGAAACAAAGGGTTAGTGATCAGCAAGAGATCATGGTCTCTTGTAATGAGCCAAGACAGCAATGCAACGAAAAAGGGGATCTTGTATAAATATGGCCTGTGGATGGAAAATGTGCCAACTCTCCCAGGCAAATCTACTGTACTGTATAAGAATATAGATTCACCCTTGCAATGGAATGACCAGCTTATCTGAGCTCGAGCACTTCACTTCTCTGTGAGAATCTTTAGTATATTTTGTTGTTTGAACATGATATGGAATAAATTCTTGGAGACTATTATAAGTTATAGCATGGCACGAGGGGAATTAAATGTGATAAAAGTTGCGGGGCCGCAGGCGGAGGGACATTAACTAGTCATCCCGAGGTTGAGGGGACATTTAATCACTAAAGTCCCCAAGATGCCATGCTATTACTTTGCAGGGATGGATCCAGGCCAAAAGTTGACTGATTCCAAACGGTCACGGACCAATCAAGGGGGGGGGGGGTATAGGGGCATGCCCAACAGGAAATTTATGAATAGATGATAAATTCAAAGCTTCGTTTCATCGGTGCTGTATTAAACTTTTGGTCATTTAAACTGATCAACACTAGATGAGTTTGGCGGGTGGGTGCCCAATGGAGATTGCTGCGCTCGGTAACCATGGCAACCATGTCACCGTCCCAAATGTTCTCTAAGGTGCTTGGAGAGAGGAACATGGGAGACATTGACCCTCCCACCAAAATGACCTAAGCACCCACCACTACTACGTATCTACCCCCCCCCCCCCACACACACACACACCCTACCAACCCAAAATACCAGATCGAATAAGTTAAGAGCTCACTAACGGTTTAATAGCCCTATACGGTTACAAAGCTGTGCAAGCTAAAGTACTGCCGCTACACCGCAGACGCTAAACGGCGCGACGCCACAACTAGAGCACTGGCCGAATATAGCCGAGTGCGAATATACAATTGGTACGCCCCACTTCTCCACCGTCCCAAAGTCTGGATCAAATGATCTGGAATCCCATTCTGGGCCGCTACTGAGGCCGCACCTATTCGAAAACTATGGCTGGAGAAGTTTCCTGGGATACCAGCTGCCGCGACTATCGAGCGCAGCCATGTCGTCAGCTTTGCACGTGTTAACGGTCGGCCATCCTGGAACTGAAAGAGAGGGACCTGAACATCCCCACTACGGATTATATAAGTCGAGAGAGCGTCGACAGCACACAGCGGGTAAGTACCCCGGCCGATGTGGATATAATAGCCCTTGCGGGAGGGATCCGTCTTAGAAGCTTTAATCCACACACTCACACAAGAGGGGTTAGAGCGTTCGTCGAAAGCCAAGTCGGACAACTGAAGATGGAGCGCCGGACTAAAGCTTTTCGCATTTGGGACCGTGAACTCAGCCGATCTTAGAAAACCAAAGTAAGCCAGATTACACGCCGCCCAGAACATGGCATGATCAAGGAGAGCCAGGTCTAAGGAACGAAAGATCACTAACATGATGTCGTAGGATACCGGCAAGCGCTGTGGTGCGTCGCAGTAAGCGCACTGGTGGGTGTAGCGGCACCCCGGGAAGTAACACCTGGCGAAATTCCACGAGCGACATGCCTCCGAACTTGTAGGGCGATCCCTACCGGCTTCCGGGCGGGCTAACGCTCCCGCTGCGCAAACGTTAAATATCTGCGGGTGAAGTTGGCACCAATCGGTCAGCATGGCCGCGGCCGCGTGCTCGCGAAACGCTCTATCGTAATTCAGCCATACGCGACCGGCGAACTGGCGATAAGTGCGCAAAATCCCTAACTTGTACAGCAGTAAATCCCTATTCCTCTGAGGGAACTGAGAGCAAAGGATCAGCGCATAGATCGAAAACGCCTCACACCACGCCCCAATATCCTCGATGACCCGCCGAGGTCTCTTATTTGCCGTCGTAAGTACAAGATTGCCGTTCATAAAGAGCTGCGGCTCCGAGTTTACCTCTCGCAGGTTTGAAGTCAAAAGCTCGCTAAGCTCCACGAACCGCCCGCCCACAATTGATGATACCAGTTTTGCAGGGACTGGCGAGAACCAGATGCCACAATAAATGGCTCGCCGACCGCCGGAGAATGCATCATCATGGCCGTCAAGTCAACGCTGCCCTAGGCGACCGATAACGGGAGAGCAGCCCTCAAACCCGCCACACCGGACGGCGCCGACGCGATAGAGAAAGTGTTGACGGTATCTGGCAACATACCTGGCGTTACGGGAGTCGCCCTGGTACCTGACGCCGAAAATCCCCGCCGACCCCGTTTTCGTCTCGTCGTGGACTCGATGTTATTGGTTTTTCACTGCTCGCCGCCGGAAATTGGAAAAAAGAGCTAATCTCCTCCCTCATCACCTCCCGGATAGCTTCCATGAACTCGCTCGAAGGCCTGTCCGCCATACCCCCGAAGAAAAACCAGAAATGTGACGAAAAAATAGCTAAATCGCTTCCTACGTCTTAGCACGAAACGACGTTTGATCAGAGAGGATTTGCCGCTCGGTGCAAAACTACCCTTCGAAAGCATACCGCTGCACCACGCGCGCCGGCGCAGGTCACGTACGCATAACCTCTAGATATCTGAGACGCTGCCCTGTGTTGTGAGTCTAACCTTGCCTAAATGCGAGCATTTAGCCTCATTTAAAACTGAGTTACTACATTTATCGATTAGTCAGATAAGAAATACACTATTCCTACCTAATTCAACCAATTCATGAAAGTGTGGCGAGGAAAGTATCAGTATTCTCTTCGAATACCCCTTGGCAATATCCAAATGGTGTGATTGTAATATATGAAATAACAACCTCCAATACCATAACTTTCACCACCACATTTTCACGAACAAGTCTCAAATCAAGCATAGTTGATTTACATAGTTGCTCTACAGCTTAGTTCTTTGTTTCATTAGCACGCATGCGTACAGCAATACAAATCATCCTGGGTATCACGAGATTAAATACTCTGGTCTCTTGGCGCAGGGTCTATTCCTGCGCTTATCAGAAACCTGCCTTCTATTTGTCTCCCTGATGGAAACTAGAAGATAAGCATCTTGGTTCTATATTTCTCTCATGCACTGATGTAAAGGGAAATTTAGAAGACAAAAGATTACTTTCTCTTTTTCTAAATTTCCCTTATTATTAATGCATGAGGGAAATTTAGATCCATCTTGTGTTTTCGAGGGAATTTGGCTAGTAATCGTCCCTCAAAAACAAAAGAATCCGAGGTGAGTATGGTATTATGGATATAACTTCACTAAAATTTCTACATGGTTTCTTGGTCAAGCAAGCCAGACTGCATTGGCAATGAGTGATTTTAGCGGAATTCGAAAGGGGATTTTTGTTTTAGAATGATTCTTTCGTTAAACGTACCGTTTGCACGCTGACCTTGCCATGGTCAGTCCCATTGATGGCTGCCAAAGATCGGAGGAAATTTCTAGCATCAGGGCGAGTGTGATTCCATAAACCAGCCAGAAGACGCACATTCACTTTGCGGTCAAATGCGGCCTGGCGCAGTGCATCATCGATAACAGACCAATACCTGCACAAAAACAAGTAAACCAATGTCTACACCTACATCATTCGACTTACTTTTGTGGCGAAGTTGTGTTTTTTTATTAATATGGGGTACCCTATGATACAAAGGCTGAATGTTCGTTTTACATACACCCTCTGTTAGTTTTAACATAAAAACACGAAAAAGACAACTTCAAACTCACTATATTTGTTTATTTAAACAATATTTACAAGCAATAACAGAAAGCTTATCTAGGGTGACTCCTGATTTTAGTAATACAAGCATTAATGGGAACAAAGAGCAGACACTATATGATCAGTCTATCCTGAAAAAATAAAGAAAGACTCAAGCACGATATTTTAAGCTATGTTGTTTTTTTACGATAAAGATTTTTTTATAAAAACAGATTTTCCATATACAGTACTGAAAGTAGCCTTGGGCAGCATGTGATTTAAAAAGTAGAGTTAGTCTCCAATTAATACACGGTTTAGGGAGGGCCTTAAAAGTCTGGAATCCTTAAATTTTCTGGCCAGAGCCCCCCTACAAAATAAAAACATAAATGTGATGCGCCTTCTGCTTGAATTCTCATGACTTTCATTTGGCTGGCGCTGAAATCATTCTGTTACAAGCACAGATTGGGTGAATAAAAAGATAACTAAATAAGAATTCGGGAGAGAAGAAGTTAATGACAGTGTTTGGTATTTAGATTTTTTTTAAAATTATTTTAAATGTATGAAAATGACAAAATTTATACGATGGTGGAATGTGCCCCCTGATTCCTCTTATATACAACCTCTGGAATATGGAACATTTTCTATAAAGTAATCCACTCTTCCAATCATTTTGCTTCCATGAAACATGTCACACAAATAAAAGCAAAAATTACACAACTAACACAAAAAACATGCCACACAAATAAAAGCAAAAATTACACAACTAACACAAGAAAGCTAAATTATTGTAAAGTACAAATACTAAACTGGTTGAAATACTCACTTCTTGGTCTTAGTGTATAAGGTAGTAGGGAAGTAGTCCATGACTTCAATGTAGATGAACTTTTTAGCCTTAGCAATAACATCCAGGATGGCATCTATGTCAACAGTTCTGCCAGAAGGGCACAGCTCAGGTGGGGATGACGCCAAATAGATGCCGGAATCAATGGTTCCATTGATTGTTATTGAAGCAGGTGTAACTAAAAGCAACATTCTCACTTAAACCAGTTATTACTATACCTTCTGTTTTGCTATAAAAACCAAGGGCATTTGTTTGGGATAATTTAAAAGCAGTGAAGTGCTTCACATCTGCTCTTAAATTTCCCAAATAAACACTGAGGGGTGGGAAAGTGGGAGGACCTTCATGGAAAATACTTATTGAAAACTTTCCCTTCTGTCAGTGATACATTTGTTAAGATACATGCCGAAATTATGGATGCAGTGTCCCTTTAATGAAGGGGACTCATTGCTCACCATATAAGCACACAAACCTTTGTTGTTACTGGTGTTATATCTAGAAGGCCAAGGTGAAGGGATTTTAGAGTCTGGCACAGCTAACATCCAGTAAGCCTCAAAGATCTTTGAGATATCTTCACCAAGGCAAGAACAGTTGTAAGTCATCAAGCCCAGCTCTTTCACCTAAAAAAATAATAAAAAAAAAACAAGTTGTAACCAACAGACACATGTGTATATGCATAAATTACTCACATAGTAGTTCTTCAAAAAATACACCTCGAAAAATATCCCTTTCCAAGGGCGGATACAGGGGAGGTGGATTGGATTTTGTTATTTTCTGTAGAAAATAAGGGAAGGAGGGACAGGAGGTACTGTCCATATGCCTTCACCTGCTTGACTTTGCTGACACAACAAATCCAATTCAGTGTAAAGTATTGTGATTTACCAAGAACCACTGGTCAGGTCAGTTATAAGCCATCTATCCGGCCATTATCCACCACTCATTTAGAAACCCTGGATCCAACCCTGCTTCGTAAATGGCTATTGCGATTTCAACACTTTCATTGCATTTGCTTTTGAATGTTTAAGTAGAGTCGCTGTTATGTACAAAAAACATCTATTTGCTTACAGACATTCTTTGCTAACTGGAAGGAACAAACACTGTGCTCCTGGAAGGTAATCCTGCAAGCACCAAATAGAAATTTGTGTGTATGCAACACAAATGCAGTGGGGAAAAAATAAATGCAAAGCAGGTAAAAGTAATGACTTGCTGGAAAGTCCAGAATTTTAGTTTTGGTTGAATTCCTTTTGCAACAGTGGTTTGGTATTCCACTAACCTCCTCGATTCGTTCTAGTGAGTGAGGTTGCTCCATAAAATTTAAAAGCTTTGTGCCACACTCATTTGAAGTGTGAAAAATTGGAAAATCATGCACCAAATAAGATACTCAAGAAGTGAACATTGAAAGAAATCCTGTGAATACGGAATAAAATTATCTACAATAGCCGTGCAATTTGTGTAAACACACAGAGGTACATAGGTATGTTTTCGGAATGATGTCTTTTGGAAAAAAATGAAAAACATTTTTAGACATCTAAAAAGTAATGGGTATGCCTGTGGTCAAAAGTGTGGACAATTGTTTACAGTGTCAATAAGCACAAAGTTTACCTTATTGATACATGCCAGTTTAATTCTTCATTTCTTCCTATAAATTGCTTTTAAAAATGTCCACAGAATGATACACTGACCTGAGTCAAAGATCTCCAGTCCTGATTGGCACTACCAAGATAGTAATGCTTCTTATCTACTAGCCACATCTTAGTATGCAGTATACCACTGTCGATAAGTCGTTTCATATCAAGATTGCGTACTTCAGCCACACCCAGCTTAGAAAGTATCTTGGTATCATTGTTTTGCGATGGGGGTGCCTTTGATTGCACAATCCTAATTTTTACACCTAAAATTTGGATTGAAGGAAATATAAATAAGCTGGAGGTTTTCCATGTAAGTGGCTTAAAAAAGGGGTAGCATACTGATCAACATGATTACCATTATTTGGTAAATTCTGCTAGCTGTCAACCTCACTTTAGGAAAAATCTTTAGAAAATACAGTGAATGTATAATACAGTGAAAAACCAAGATAGCTAATGCGGGAGAATACAGCAAATGTATGGATATTTTCAAGAAAATCAGGCTTGAGAAAATGTTCAAAATCTTGAGACTCCTGCCTAATTAGGGAGAGTTGACAGCTATGATTCTTTTGAAGCCTCTTTTCACTAGGGGAGGGAGCAGAGGCTGAGAAGGAAGTGGTGATGAAAAATGATAACTCCAAATGTGTAAATCAACACAAAGGAGATGCAAGCGAAAAGTAAGAAAAGGATTCCTAGGGCGGTCCCATTCATTTTTCCTCTGCTTGCATCCCGTTAGCACTGATTTTCACATGCTAAGTCAGGCCCGTAGCCAGGATTTTGAGCGAGGGGAATCGTCGAGTGGGAGGTTCTTCCGAACCCCCACCCCCCCTGGCTACAGGCCTTTAAGTGTTCCTAGCTGACGGGTTTTATTATCGCCGCACCACAGGCCCCTTGTCATTAAAATCGCTTATTGATTACTGAGGACTTTCTTTAATGGTGACAGATGGATCAAGCGTTTTGTCACATTGTCTTCACTTCATTCTACATCTGTTTCCTTCCCTAGTGAAGAAAGGCCTTAATTATATTTCTTATTCACTGGCTACCAAAAACCCAAAACTCACCACTTTTTCCAAGAGCAATGAGTTCTTGAAAAATTGTCTCCCCCCACTTTGAGGTGGGATCATCAGTGCCGGTATCCACCCCTCTAAGTGTCCAGTAATCAGCAGCAATGTCTAGAGACTGTTTAGCGGACCTTATGAGCTTGAGCCAGCCACTGTATATCGAAGGATGAACGACTTCACTCGAAGGGTATGTGAGTCCTTGGGGGATGCTTTCGACAACTTCTAAAACGCACGCACCCTTGCAAGGACCGCTTTGCGAACTCTTTGTCACGCCACTGTTGTAATAGAAATGCAGAACAACAACAGCCACAATAATAATCGCAAGGAAACACACAAAAGATACGATAAATATTCGTCTTCTTCTCCCGTGCGTTCTTTTTAGACTTTCTTGTGGAGAGCTCACAACTTCCGGAGCTGCCATGATGGTGTATCTTCCCAAATACTTCTCGTTTCGTCCTCTGCTGGTATACGCTGGTTCTGTCATGCCTAACAGATCATATTTCGTTTTTTTTTTTTTTTAATCGCTTTCGAAGTCACATGCCTTTGAAGCACTTCTGTTGTTCACTTCAAAGAACTTTGATACCACAGGTAATCCGTTATACCACAGGACTCCCAAAGAAAATCCCGTAATCAGTTTGCGAGCTCCTAGACTTGCCCCAAGTCGCCCTCTCGGATTGGCCATGATAGGAGTGCGCGGGTATTTTTCTACAAAATCAGTTAAAAAAAAAAGAAATCAGGCGCACGGGGAGGACGACTTGTTCCGTTTGCACGATTTCGATTTTAATTTGCATATTTTCGCCTCGAAAAATAATATACAGTCGTTTGACAAAAGGTTGCCATCAACCGGCTTTGAGACTGCGCGACAAGCCCGCATGTAAGCATGGGTAAAAACAACTGAAGCGCCTAGTTGCATATCTTAGCCACCGCTACCTAGTCTAAGTCTGAAGTTATGCAGTGGCTAATATATGCAGTTAAGCGCTTCAGTGTTTTTTACCCATGCTTACATGCGGGCTTGTCGCGTAGTCGCAAAGCCGGTTGATGGCAACCTTAAACGATTGTGTGCGCTAGTTGCGCGCGCTCGTTTAAAATGACGCTATCCTTTAGCGCGCGCATGAAACGAAACTTAGAGACGTTTTTGCTTCAAAATATTTCCAGTCTCCATCTTTTCTGTCCAGTCACCAGGAAATATTGAAAATTTTGTCGTCTTTACACTATTTATGTTAATCCGACTTTGATAGAAACAAGATTTCTGAAAGCAACCAATCAGGCGATTTTATTTTTCAAAAGTCGGAGAGGAAAAATAAAACTATCGCTTTCCTGTATATACTTTATAGGAACGACAAAAGGGACTGACACTGGGGCTATAGCGACCATGACGTTTACTGTGGTGTCGGCATCTTTCTCGCACTTCGATTGGATGTTTATGAGACACGTCACCAACCTAAATTTAGGTCGGTAAAAATTGGCGGGAAGCGAACTGAAGGGACGTAAAAGAACCACTGGGGACGCAATAAACCCTCTGGCAGTGACCACCCCCAGTGACAGTGCTTTCAATGCTTGCGAGGGCCATATGATAGAAAACTGTAAATTCGGTTATGATGTTACCCTAGATAAAGATAAACAATGATTATTGAATTGTTGTAGTGTAGGCAACAGGGAGCCCAAGTTTACAGTTTGGGTTTATAGGATTTGTAAGAAATTCACAATAAAACCACACGAGACTCATACTGTTAGAAGTGATCATTTTTATTACCTCTGTGAAGTATCGTAAAAATCGGCTATCTTTGCCTACTGTCTAGTGTGTTTTTTTATTGTGACTTACCTGAAAATCATCAAAACCACAAACTTTTAGCTTGGGCTCCCTGTGCTCTAAAATCCAAGATGGCGGTCGCACGCAAATTTATCGACAAGAAAGTTCTTCACAATTACATCCGCAGTACCGATGCTCATAATAAGGTAAGATCCTAGACAGACGTAAGAGAATCAGCATTAGATATCTTTTTGCGTTTTTGTACTCCTAAATCAGAGATAACGCAAAGCTACAACGGAATTCTCTTAAAGATACCATTCTTATTTAACTTATACACAAAGCTTAAACCCTACTTTACGTTCATTTTTTTTACTCTACAAAAGATCAGAGAAGAACAAGATATGTGGCGTCTTCGACAAGCACAGAACACACAAAAGAGTGATTGTCTTGCATCATTAGCAGCAACTAGCAAAAGGTAAGTGCAATCTTCTTAAACACGAAACCGCGCTATAAAAGGGCCTGTGCCAGGCGTTTGTCACCTTCAGTTGTCATTCAGCCTCCGAAATGACAACAGCTCCCGTAGCGCTTTGTATAACAATGCGAGTAGAGAGGAATAATTTTAACTCTATCCTGCTTAAATTATTTCAAATTACAACAATTCATAGAATAAACTCTACTAGGAATATTCAAATTAAAGGGTTTCACATACCGCATAGAATGACAATAAACACCGGTATATGTTGAATTACGATTACACACGCTATTACGCAATCTCAGTCTCGCAATCTCACACTTGGCAGCTAAAATATCTACATTTTAGCCTATAAGCTACCCCTGCAGAATCCCTCCTTTGAAAGTAAACCTGTAATATAACTAACAAAGCTTTTGTAAAAAACTTGTTCTAACCAGTTAATAAAAGGATGAGCGAATCGCACGGTACAAGCCGCGATTGATAAATATACTACCGTTGCGCAAGTCACGTTGAAGATTCTAAGTTGTAAACAGACGATTTAAAAGCGAAATAATTTTAAAATCTTCAGCAAAATTGCTATACTCTAGGACTTAATTTCTCGTTTCCATTGCTATTTTTGCTGTTAACGGCTAAAGATTGTCATAGAGACATTGTAACTCGAAAACTCGCCTCTCGTGTAGCGCATTCCGTATTTGTCAGTTGTTTCAGAAAATCAATGAATAACGTCCTAAAATTCTTCAATAGCTCAACCCGAATCCCGAGGGACTATTGCATGCATGTTCTATACTGTGTAGCGGCTGTAAAGATAGTGTGGGCTCGTAAACATGGCGGAGACAAGGACGATTCATGAATGGCCCGAAAAAATTGGCGCGTAATTCGAATTCAACTCAAATCTTGGGCAAATTTTTGCGAGAATCAGCTCCTCTTGTGCTTCTAGATTTCATATGTGATGTATAAGTCTACTTTAAGTTTCTAAATATGTTTTATTTTCGCCTCTGAATTGTACGATATATAAGCAAATCAAAGAAATTTATTTTCAAGCTTCGAGTTTCATTACCTCCGGCCATCTTTACTTCGGATTTGAATTCAAAAGGTGTCGATTGTGGGCGGTCCTTACCCTTTAAAGGCGCAGTTTTGTGTTTAAGTTATATCTAATACGCGAAGGAAAAAGTGTTTGCCATATCTCAAGGAGAAAAGGAGGGACTAGAAAACTCAAGAGCCACACGAATGGCAATCCCTAGCTAAAAGGGGGTACCAGGAATGGTTTCCACTTTCAAATGATCAGTCAAAGAGAAGCTGCAATTCAACGATTTTTCTAAGCGAGAGAAAGCACTCGCAAACGCGAGTTTGCGTTTTTTTAAAAACTCCCACAATGATATCGATTGAATAGTTAAATATTAGATTTAAACTACAGAATAAAAACTGATTCTAAACCATTTTCAACTTCTATTTGTTGTTAGATTCAGTTCTGATATCCTGTCGGTCCATGTTTTCTTCGTACGACAAAACAAATCTCAAGCTTAGCCGATCATACATAAAGCCACAGACCTTCGTGTCACATTACACAGAAAATAGTAAGGACCCCACCACCAAAAAACAACCAAGACCGGGCCGATGAAGCAAGGATTTGTGGTTTTCAATGTCCAAACAAACTAAAAAAACTTTGATTGCATTTGACTTGAATGTAGACTGCAAACTCGCAGGAATTTCCCGCCAAACACTCTGAACACAGGACCCCCAATAAGGCAGAGAAAAGTGAGAGAAAATATTTTCGGCATAGTTTTTTTTATAGCATAGCATATAAAATTATTTCTTATAGAATAAAATAAAGATAATTTATCATGAAACTTGATACATTGAATATCGGTAGCAATCCTGTTATATTGGTTTATTTCCGATATGATAAAAGATGCTATGCTTCAAGTTTGGCAAAACATGGGAGGATACACTTTTCAAATTGACTTTATTTAATTATGATGTAACCATTTCTTTTTTTTTTTTCAAATCAAATAGGGCTTTAATGTCTTTTATTAATTATAAACATAAATGTTTCACGGGTACCCACTAGTTGTTTGATATTCGCCAAACCAAAAACAGGGCTTAACTATGCACATTTTACAGTAACAGATTTGCCACAGTGGTCAGTAATCAGGATAATCTTACTCTCTGTGAGAGAACTTTGAGAAAGAATTCACCAGAAACAGACACTTAGCTATGGGTACCACATCCTGTCAAAGGAGGTGGCCAGAGGTTTTCTCAGCAGCACTCTTCCCCCCACCCATACATGATGCATTTTTTGTTATGTTTTGTTATGTCCTTGACAATGCTATCATTGTGTAATTTGTCTTGTTTTGATCGTCTGTAGAAGAGGAAGGTTGCACAGTGATGAACCTTCAGATTCTGGTGAGAGGAACACATACTGGATGAAGCAGTTAACTGAATTTGAAAGCTCCTGTACTGATAGGTAAGATTTAATTCTACAGTAGGAACTGTACCTTGTCTTGTCTTATAAAGAAGTAGACTTGCCCTTTTTTGCACTGTTTTTAATATTAATTTAAACACTTTTTCACAATGGTAAAACAATATGCAATGCGTTTACTATTCACAATGCACACAGACTATTATTTGGAAAGGAGTAAAATACTTAATTAGCCATGAAACTCCTTGATTATATAGTGCAACAGCACTACAATGACCAAAGACAAAGTCTAGTGAAATAGGGCTTCTGGAATTACGCGGAAAAAAACTCGGATTCTTGGCTAAATTACGCGGAAAATCAATCATTACGCGCTAAATTACGCGGAATATCAACTGTTACGCCCAAACAACATTTTGTACCGAAGAAAAGCACGAAATAAGAATATCTCTCATTTTACACGAGAAATAGAGGTAACAACCCTAAAAGAACACATCAGCTGTGCAATTAAATGTTTTGTCTTTCAAAATTTAGCCAAATTACGCCGGATTACGCGGAAATTTGTGGATTACGCGGAAAAAGCCAAATTACGCGCTTCCGCACAAGCGCATAATTCCAGAAGCCCTGAATATAACTTGGCAGCATCACAGTTTTGACTGAAACAGCATCATAACCAGGAGGATTCCAATTTGCATGCACATGCTGACATCAAGCGTGTCTTGATACACCAATCAGAGCTTGCGATTTACAAGTGTAGTTGTATTGTAATATGTTGTTATTCAGATGGGGTCACAGTGGCTACAAAGAGCTTTACCCTGAGGAGTTTGCCTCAGGTTTTACTGACTCTGATGATGACTCTGAAGATGAGAAGAAAAAGAAAAAGAAGACTTCAAAGAAACGGTAACTTACACTGGTGAATTAAAGATTAAACTGGGTTTAGTATGAGGTTTGATAATGTAATATCATACAAAGCAGCTACACAAAACCCACCCAACCCTGTATCGACCAAGAAGGGCGTTGTACAAAACCCACCCAACCCTGTATCGACCAAGAAGGGCGTTGTACAAAACCCACCCAACCCTGTACCGACCAAGAAGGGCGTTGTACAAAACCCACCCAACCCTGTATCGACCAAGAAGGGCGTTGTACAAAACCCACCCAACCCTGTACCGACCAAGAAGGGCGTTGTACACAAAACCCACCCAACCCTGTACCGACCAAGAAGGGCGTTGTACACAAAACCCATCCAACCCTGTATCGACCAAGAAGGGCGTTGTACTAAACCCAAAACCCACCCAACCCTGTACCGACCAAGAAGGGCGTTGTACACAAAACCCACCCAACCCTGTACCGACCAAGAAAGGCGTTACACAAATCCCACCCAACCCTGTACCGACCAAAAACGGCCTAATACGTGCAACCCGATCAGGTCCAGCATAGTACAACAACGTAAAGCTACTTTCAGACTCAACTTTTTTTAATTCAAAACAAAATACAAATGTTTGACTTGATCACATTTTTATCTTCCCAGGCCTGTGCATTTTGCGTGATGTCGACATTTCTGTCTATTTTCCTCAATTTTTCGGCAAACGTAGCGGCATCAACTTCGTCCATCTCCCAATCCTCTTTGAAGAGTTGGTTTGCGTTCTGCGATAACAAGCAAATAAACAGGCAAAAAATTTACAATATACATATACAAAAGCTTTAAAGTGTTGCTGGGTGGTGTTTATACCTCGTATTTGAGAGAGGCAAGCTTTTGTAGTTTTGCTCCGTCGACTGCTTTTTCTTTTACTCTTCCACTGTATTCCCTAGACATATATGAAACATCATGTGTAATACAATGACAAGCTACACACAAAACCGCCCTTAGAACAGCCCAGTAGTTTTAATCCCTACAAGACTTGTGATCTTCCATCCTCTTTTGTACTATTTAGGGGGGAAAACAATAAAAAGTAACAAAGCCTTCGGCGTCAAATTTTTAATGGTTCATGGACAAGTAAATTCCTCTAATATAATAAAGCTATTTCAAACAAGGTTTTATTTGTGAAAATATAGTAACGCATGTTGCATCATGGTTACCACGCGATGTAGGTGTTAACTGGCACAGCACATAAACGATAGAAATACTAATGCTCCAGGCGCGTTCCCAGGATTGGCCTATGCGGGGGGGTGGGGGGGGGGGTGCACAGTCATAGGTATCATTTGAAAAAAGCATAGAAGATTCCTTAATAAGAAATGACACACTTTTTGGCCACCCGCGCGCACCCTGCACACCTCTACGCGCCTGTTCTCTGAACCCGAATTCGTTTGGTATGATACCCTAAAATTTACCAAATTTGAATTAATTGTGAAAAAAATTATTTTCGTCTCAAAGTTACCGTTATTTATCCTTGAAATGTATGCCCTAGTGTAATTTAAATGAAAATATATTTTTTCCTATAGTATTCAGCTTTTAAAAAATGTTGGCGAGCCGTTGCTAGGGGCAACCGGTCTGTTTGCAATTTGTTTTGATCTAGAAGTCGGATTTCAAAGGGCCTATTTCGATGGGGTTTTCGATTTTCTCTTGTTTGGGTTCCCTGTGTTTTATCCACGTGACTGAATAGATCACTAACAAGAGAGTTTACATGCAGTACCTTCCTAAATATCGATCTTCACATTTCAACATCAAATCAAAATACAACCTTCCATTTTACTCTTCAAATATGCCTAAATTCGCTAACCAGAGACGCAAAAAGCGGCGTTTTTGTGGGAACCGCTTTACAGGAAGTCTCAATTTAGAGGAAAGCGAGTATAAGAGAGTTGAAAACAGTCCTAATGAGTCGGAAAACGAACCGAGTTGTTCGACTGACATGGAGCCTGTTCAAGAAGGCAATCCTGCAAAATCTGCTCCTGCTATGGAGCCTGAGGGTGTACAGCGAATCTTTAATCGTTCTGTAGAGACCCACAATATCCGTTACACTGAATATTATGGTGATGGCGATTGCAAAAGCTTTAATAGAGTTGAGAAAGTCTATGAGGCTGACAATATTATAGTTAAGAAAAAGGAGTGTATTGGGCACGTACAGAAGAGAGTTGGTAACTCCCTTCGAAAACTGAAACGTGACACCCCAGGTCTAGGCGGCAAAGGCAAGCTAACCGATGCACTCATTGACAAACTACAGAATTATTATGGCATTGCCATACGTTCAAATGTTGGAAACTTGGAGCAGATGTGTAAGGCAATTCATGCTAGTCTTATGCATTGTGCTTCTAATGAAGCCAGAGTGCTGCATGACCACTGCCCGACTGGAAGCACAAGCTGGTGTAAATATCAGAAAGACAAAGCAGACCACACCAATACATTTAAGCACAGTGCTGGTCTGCCATTGGAGATACTGGCCAAGGTAATACCAGTATATGTTAGGCTAAGTGAAGCCAGTCTGCTGGAGAAATGTCTACATGGCAAAACACAGAACCAGAATGAGAGTTTGAATGCAATGATTTGGCAGCGAGTGCCCAAGGAGGTGCATGTCGGCAGGGATATTCTGGAATTGGGCTTGTATGATGCTGTATGTCATTTTAACATGGGGTACAGCTCTGTACTAAGACTGTTGGAAGCCCTCAAAATCCCTGCCGGCAAATATACGGAAGCAGGCTGTGGCCTTGAGGATACTTATAGAGTTCGGCTTGCAGAGTATAAAAGTAAGGAGGCATCTAAAAGAAGGAGAAAGGTCCTGAGAGGCAAAAGAAAAAAGAAAGAGGACAAGAAGAAGCAAGCTGAGGGCTCTCTGTATGATCCTGGTGGATTTTAGAAAGTATGATCTGAACACTGCCCTCATATTATGAATTTACACATTTACGTTATCTTTAACTTGAGATTTCTCAAATTGTGAGATTTCCGTATATTAGTAATACTCTAACAGTGATATCTTCCAGAGAATTTGTTGGAATTGGCTATTTTTTTCAGGGGATGTGCAGTATATGTATTCTTATACAAAGACCTAAAGGATAAACATTTGCTTTAAATCTCAAATTGAAAATAATTTTCAAACCTGACAAACAAATATCCAAATATTAGTTTCTGACAAAATATTCCTCTAATTTGAAAAATATCACCAGGGTAATTTCTATACTTCATTGTATGCATATGTTGTAGTAGAAGATTTCCTAAAAGTTTGGTGGCTATTGATAAAAAAATAAAGGAGTTATCACTGTAAGACTGGATACCATGATTTCGGGGTAATTAAGCCCCCTGGTTGCCATAGCAACGCAATGTTTTGTCAAGTATGTCAATAAATTTATCTGATCACATAGGTTGTATGTATGTTGGTTAAAAATTATTCTAGTGCTTTTCAAAAAAAGTCACCCCTCAGGGTCTCACACCACCTTTTAACACATTGACCCCTCAACCTGCCTGTACCGGCTTTGAAAAGTACCCACAACCCAAAAAACCCATAAGTGCAAAATAAACATTACAAGATGAAGATACTCAGGCATCAGTCTAAGGGATAAATGGTCTTGAAGATATGCATCCAACCAAGGTGTTGGCAACTACTCTTAAGCCAAATAATAGCATAGGTTCTTTGACAAATTTCAAATCGAACAAGGAAAGAAAAGCAGAATCACCCCTCTCAATAAAACGCTCAAAATACCACACAAGGGAGAGAGATCAGCAAACACAGCTCAAGACACAAATAGAAACCTTTATTCTGATCCTCCAGGTTCGTTTCCATGGCCTCAAAACACAATGTCCACTCCTTGAAGCCTTGTAAAACCACTTAGATGCCTTTACGGATTGCAAAGCAAAGATCCAGGGAAAAAATCACGAGGGGAGGGACAGTCAACACTCTTCTCCCCAAAGTCAGACAGTTTTTTGTAAGTCTTTTCACCCCCAATTCCAGGTCATACAGACCCAGAATAGTAGTGTAAACAATTTTGGAATCAATTTGGTTTCAGAAAAGACAGCATTTAGGAGAGCTGTGGTGATTCATTAGAAAATTATTTTCTCATCCAGGCAAAGCTAAAGAATCCAGGCAAAGCCAGAAAATCATCATGAATCCACCTTTGCTTGCAAATATCCATAAGCAAAGCACTCAAATATGCCCCAATAGACTTCATGATGTCCTTAGACACTCTCCTAATATGCTCATAGCTGTATTTTTGATCAAAAACACAAGCAATATGCTCATAGTTGTATTTTTTATGAAAAATACAAGCAACCATCAACTTGTGCTGGCTTCAGCACAACGACGAGGGATTAAAAGTGGGGACCGCAAAGCACTGTTGGAAAGCTTGGATACCGCTGACTAGGTGCAGCTGTGTTTGACTTTGACGGGCTGTATAAAACTCAGAATAGGGGGGGAGGTATCTGTTTTCAGTCTGTTTTTTGTAAATTCAGCTCAAAAATAGCCAGGAGTCAATGGGTTAATAACACTGATTTGCAAATTTACTTGGTACCCAGGCAACAAGGATTACGACACAAGTTTTCTCCTAGCCAGTTAGTAAGCTCTATAGTGTGTTAATTCGGGAATCCTAAAACCCGAAGAACTGCAATTTCCGAATTAACCCTCTGCCAGTATTCTCTCAATGCAACTCAGGTGTACATATCTCTCTCAGTCAAGCCATCTCACTGTAGACAGTTTGCCATGCACAAAGTGTGATCCGCTAAAAGGTCAGATTTGAGTCAGGGAAGTGGAAAAACATTTGTAAAACCTTCCACTTCCTTTACCTAAAACTTAACCTAATAAACACAATTGTACTCACTCAGATGTTACTTATCCATTGAACGACCTAAGGAAAAGGTCATTATTTATCGGGGGGGGGGGGGGGGTTGGATGCTAAGTTGAATTTTTTTCCGGTTCAAAAATTGCGACCCTACCCTTCATCGGCAATAAACTGCAAGGTAACTTCGACTCGAATGAATTGCTTTCAACCACAGCTTAGATCCATGTGGGATCTAGAGCTGCGACCGGGTCAGCGTGATGCCATCGCAGCATTAGATCCCTCATAGAGCTAAACTGTTGTTTTTAGCACTTCGTTCGAGTCGAAGTCGCCCTGCAGTTTATTGCCGATAAAGTTTAACTGAGGCAAACCGGCTATGCCATGCTGACAAGTCCTAATAAGGACAAAACAGCTGTCCATGGTTGCCGAACTGCACGGGAAATAGACTGGCTAGCGTCCCGTGTACTGTCCAAAAATTAAGGCCCTCCACCAGATAAAAAAAAAACAGAACTAAAATTATTGTGTGTGTGTGTGGGGGGAGGGGGGGGGGGGTGACATTCCCATAAAGGGGCGGCGGAGCAGGCCTTAAACACCACCAAACCGGAGAAAAGTTGATTTCGAGCCCATTTTTCAGGGGTGTAAATAATATTGTATTAGCTCCTTCCCAACTGAAATCTTATTAGAATATGTACCACCATTACCACCAATCTGAAAAGTTAGTAGAGGGGTGGACATGAATTGAAATTCGTAAATTCATTGAAGGAAGTTATAAAACCAAAACTGCAAGAGATGAAAAAAGTAGAGGCCACACTTTAGGGGATAATAATTTTCAACACAAGCCAAACGAAACTAATGAAAGTGCAAGCAGAATGCGCATCACATTAATTCATTTATTTTGTTGGGGGTCTGGGGTTCTCCCCAGGAAAATCTTGAAAATTCCAGACTTTTAGGAGGCTCGGAAATTGATCAGAATACCTGTTCAAAAAATAAAGCCCTCCTCTAAAACCTGTATCAAAAATTGAGGCCCTCCTCAATGGTGATGATGATGGGGTGGTGATGATGATGGATGAAGATGGTGAGATGGTGATGGGTGGTGATGGTGGCGGGTGGTGGTGGTGGTGATAATGATGTTGGTGATGGTAATGATGGTGATGATGATGATGGTGATGATGATGGGGTGGTGATGATGATGGATGATGATGGTGAGATTGTGATGGGTGGTGATGGTGGCGGGTGGTGGTGGTGATGATAATGATATGGTGGGTGATGATGGTGATTATGGTGGTGGTATTAATGATGATGGTGGGTGATGATGGTGATGGTGGTGTTGATGTAGATTGTGATAATGATGGTGGTGATGATGATATATGATGATGATGTAGTGATGACGATGGTGACAATGATGGTGTTGATGATGATGGGTGGTGATGATGATGATGGGTGGGGGTGATTCTTGTGGTGATGATAGTGATGGTGATGATAATGGTGGTAATAATGATTATGGTATTATGGTCTTTTATATAGATAAAAATGTTGTCATGTTAGCGTAGCCTTACCTGCCATGGCAGTGCTGGTCAGTTTCTTTTCGCCGATATCATTTCCTTGTGAGCCTGCGACGTCTATATAAACATTTTGTATTAAGGGGGATTAAGAGTTCCGGCCTCTTATTTTGCGAGCCACTATTTTTGTGGGGCAAACTCATTCCGAGGTCACTACCCCTTTATGAGTGTCTAGTGGCAGAAACAAATCAGACGTCCCAACCTCGTTCCGATAATAGCCTCTTCTATTCTTGCACACACGCGTATATAGCTTTCAAACGATATATTTTGTTGATGGGAGATGTATGAGGATAACTAAAATCTTTCTACAACGTTTCACTCGCGAGAAAAATAGCCCCTGGGAAACAGTAAGGAACGAACTTGGCAAAAAAGCCGTCGCGACAGGGGTATCGCAATGTGCACGTGATCCGTGGCTACGACACGGCGGCGGACGAGTACCCGAGCCACCTCAATCTGTTTAGCGACGAAGGTGGGACGTACAATAGTGGGAAGCAGGTGGGTTTCATACGCAACGACGACCACGGGGGCGTGCAATATAACCCTTTTGCGCCTCCCAAAGGTGAGGGGCTGACAAAGCAGGGCTAGGAAGACTCGATCGTTCGGTCGAGGCGTACGTCTACGCAGTGCTTGGCGCGCAGGTAAACGTCCGTTCCTCTATCGCGGGGGCCGGTGGGCCGACCATGGAGGCGCAGGCGGAGTTCACGAAGCTGCTTGAAGACGCGATCATAGAAAACGACATCGCTCAAAGCGTGCAAAGGTACCAGTTAGCCGTGCAGGAGGCCAAGGTGAGACTGAGTCTTGCGGTCGCACCAGGAGTATGGCTGATGCCGAGCGATCTAGTGATAAACACGCAAAGCGTCGTGGGCTACAACAATAAACTGCAGAAAGCCACAGACTCCATGACCCCCGGCGCAAACGCGATCAACACCGAGACAAAGCCAGTCGGTGCTCATAACATGGCCGGTGGGCATCCTAGGGTGCAACACGTGACTGATCCGAGGATCGACCGCGAGGTGCGAAGCAAGGCTTTCGCACTTGCGAAAGTGCACGCAGAGGGCGCGGCGCCTGCCCCATCTCCATGTATGCATGCTGCGCGTAGAATGACAGCCGCCGGAACGGCAAGCGCACCCGGGCCGGGCGAAAAAAGTGACCACATCGCCCTCAAGGCGGGGTTGTCGGCACTCGCAGTGGCCGCGGTGTATTACTTGTTCCGATGATTGCTTTGCATTCGACGAACCAAGAACTCGGCTGCGGTTAGAATGAGCAGCCACGCATTTTCGCCAAGAAATTTCACCGCTTTTCCTGCAGCCTTAAACACGAAGTTCGCGATGCTTCCTACTAGCCCAGGGAGAAGCTCGCCTAGCTTTTTCCCGATAGCCTGAAGCCCGTTACCGACCCCTCTGGCCACCGAGGAGAGCGACTTGCCGAGCGACGTCACAATGGCCGCGATCGTCGTCGCTACGGCCAACCCGATAGTGGTGACGGTAAAGCCGTACTTTTTGAAGATGGCTTTGATGCGCTCTCTGAGCGGCTTTCGGTTCTCGAGCTCTCGGTTTTCTCGTTCTAGTTCGTCGATCTCGGATAGCCATTCCTTGTTGCGCTCACGGGCTTCTTGGCGACGACTCTCTGACGTGTTAGGGTCGTCGATGGTCTCCCTGTCTGTGGTTACCACCCCCTGCAGCTCTTGAACTCGTTCTGTGTTCTCCTGGATGACCGCGTTTATCTCTGACACAGACAACATCGCCAGCTTGAAGCCTTTCAGCTTTGCAAAGTCCTGTCGAACGCCCCCGTTCTCATTTAACAGCTGTCTTGGTTTAGTCCAACCTTCTTTGTCGAGGTTGCGAAGCTGTATTAGCGTCTTTCCCCTCCGGTTTGACTGGAACCGTATCAGATTCTCGTTAAGGTCTGGGTTTTTCTCCCTAAGGGACTGGAGACCGAGTCTTGTCGCTGCATCCTCTGTGGTGAACGAGGTTTTAGCGGTCGTTTGCGTTGAGCTTCGCGCAGTCATGCTATGCGCAGCATGCATACGCGATGACGTGCTCGTCATTGGGATCGACTCCCCATCGTCTCGTCGTCCCCCGCTCCGCGATCGGCGGACGCACCCGGCAAGGTATCGTCAATGTCAACGTCAACATCATCCATGATGCGTGCGCATAGCCCATGCTACGCTATATTAGACATGCCTAACAGTCCGCACCATAGCCACGTGGCTTCGTACTTTATGTATATATATATATATATATATATATATATATAGTGTTGGTTTGAGAAAAATACAAACTACATAGGTTTCCCTACAGGTCTGTTTCGTGGTTGCCACGAAACAGACCTGTAGGGAAACCTATGTAGTTTGTATTTTTCTCAAACCAACACTATACACCGCTCTACTTTCGAGTATTGAGCACTTTCTATGAAAGCCTTCAACCATCATTTTATATATATATAAAATATATATATTAGGGAAACCTATGTAGTTTGTATTTTTCTCAAACCAACACTATATATATATATATATATATATATATATATAGATATAGATATAGATATATAATATACGTAATACGTAATAGGAATGTCAGTCAGCGATAAACTTGACCCCCAACGAACACCCAGAACTCCTCTGGGTTTGAAAGCCGAGAGAACTGTTCACCGGGTCACTCTCAACCCGTCGACGGCTTCCCCCGGCGAGACGCTATAGGTGGCGGTCCCAAAGCTATCGGAAGGCGTCACGCTCGTGCCTGGCTCCTTGAGGATCGGTTTCGATCTCTCCATCTCAGGCCAAGCAAATAATACCGTCGTGAACAACGTCGGCCGAAATCTCGTGAGCCGCCTGAAAATCACGTTTGTAGGAGAAACGCTCCAGGACACCAACCGCTACGATGTCTTTAAGACATCGACAAGAAGACATTTATGAGGAGCTTTACCTGTCCAAGGTCGAGAGAGAGGACCGTCTGGAGCAGGGCATACAGTCAGAAAACATGCGCAAGCTTCGCTCCAAGGCTGGCGATAAAGCGACTAGTAACGCCAAGGAGAACGCTCTAAACGCCGCCCACGGGGCGAAGTACACCATCCCGCTAGACCATTCTCTGCTGACGGACCACGGCGTAGTGTACCCAAGGGCGCTCTCCGAGGCACTGCTATTCGAGATCACACTCGCAACGGCTGACCAGGTAGTAGTCGGAAGCGATGCTACCAAGTTATCCTATGGCATCAAAAACCTAGAGCTAGAATACAAAGCCTGAGGGACTACAACCTCGCCCGGTCTGCAGCCGCCGCTTACCAAAACGGCACAACGTTCTTCTACGAGCAAGTGAACCTCCACAAGACCTTTGTGATTAGCAAAGGGACGGACAGCATAATCAACGAGAGTGTCAACCTGCCGCGAAGGTCTATGAGTGGTCTGTTGCTCCTCTTTGTGGAGCCATACACGGCAGGGGCTCGCTACTCTGAGAAGTTACCCCGACATCAAGAGCGTTCGCGTTACAATCGACGGCATGCCAAACAAGGTCTTCAGCCAGGGACTGCGCCCCACGGATTTCTGGAGGGAGGCGAAAAGGCGGTTCGTCCGCCCCTTCCCGGGGGGGGGGGGGGGGGCACAGCGGAGCGCCTGCCGCTCCAGCAGTCAGCCCCGAGTCGTTCTATGGCGATAACAAGTTTGCTCTGTGGATCGACCGAACGACGGACGACAATGCTATCCATGGGGGCGGTCTCCGATTGGAAAACACCCGCGATGGTGTGCATCTCGAGATAAAACGCACGGCAAGCGGCCAGGGTACCGTAAACTGTCACGTGTTTGTGGTGGCCGACGCCCAAATGAACCTTATGAACGGACAGCTAGAGTCCATGCAATACTGAGCACAGACCAGAAGTGCGCGAAGCGCTGCGGCAGCGCGGTATGGACCCGAAAAACATCCCATTTGACGCTTTCATCTTGGGCCCGACGTCATGCGGGAAGACCCAATTCATAGTGGACCGGCTGCGCGGCCCTTTCCGGGGCAAGTTTGACTACATCGTACTCGTGTGCCCTACCTTTGTCTACAACAAAACATACGACGGCTTCGGCGAGGGCGACAATCGTCTGTTTGTCGTCACACCTGAGGCGGGTCAGATCGACACACTGCTGAGGTTTGTCTCCGCTGTCTTCGGAGGCACTAATACGCTAATCATACTCGACGACTGTGTAGCCTCGAAAGACGTAAAGAGGCGCTCTGACCAGCTCGTCAACTTGGCGTTCAGCGCGCGCCACGTGGGTATTAGTGTGTGGATGATCACGCAGCAGCTAACTAGCATCACGAAGCAGTTCCGTGAGAACATCGCGTCCTTGGTGGTCTTCTATACGCCGAGCAAGGCTGACATGAAAGCTATCCTGCATGACTACGGCGCGGAGCTCTCAGAAGAGAAGATAAAAGAGTACATGAAGGCCCTCAAGACGAAAAAGTTCTCGAAGTTAGAGTTTTGCTTGCGTCACCCTTATACCATCGCCCTAGTTGAAGGGTAAGCGCAGTAAACCACCGCCCACGTATACGTATACGTATAGGTATATGCATCAATCACACCGTCCTCAAGGCACGTGAAACGTACACACGTGTTACACCCTAGGGTGCATGATGAGCGACGAATACTTTGAGAGTCTTCTTGAGGGGGGCGCCGCCGTCCTCCCGGCCGTCGAGTCGTTGGGCTGCTCGACGCAGCCTGCCGGAACGGCAACCGGAGGTCAGCAAACTGAGATAACAGACGCGAGGGAGAAACTCGCGATTTTCGTAGCCTCGGGGAAGTCGAGAGAAATGGTAGGCAAAGCCCTGACTCACGACGACGTGAAACGCATGAGCGCCGAGGAAGTGAGGAAGTACGAGAAGCGATACGAGACCGCTCTAGCCAGCCGGAGTACAGACGCCCTGGCAGACAGCTTTCTGAAGCTAACGACCAAGCTAGTAGGCATGGCGCTGCCGATAGACAGTGTGGTCGATCTCCACAATGACCTAGTGTCCGACTACATTTTCAACAACGAGCTCCACACATTGTGCGGAAGCCTGTCTCTACGCTGCAGTCGTTTGATGGCTTTAGCCGTCGGGGCGTTACACGTAGCACGCCATGTGAACACCGCCGGAACGGCAAGCGCTGACACGAGGTGTCAACACGAGGTAGCAGTCGCGGACCCACCAGTGGTTTGCCCGCAAACGCACACTGGCGAGTCTGCCACCTCAGAGTAGACGTTCATTTGAAAGCTTGCCACTTCTTCAGCAGCCAAGTTGTTGCATCACAAATGGAGGGACCTCAAGGAAGTACTAGTGCTCAGCCTGCCGGAACGGCAGACGGGTCAGCGGAACCTGACAAACAAGCTGCTGCTGATGACCATCATCAAAAAACTGCTCATGAACCTGCACGTACGCCCGAGCCACCCGCGACCCGACCTAAACACCCTGGACGAGTCGAAGCCGGAAGGCGCTTGGCAGAGTGGAAACGACTTAACAGAGCGAAGAAGAAAGCTGTGCAACACGCAGCAAAGCAAAACTACAAAGACCATCACCGACGCCGCAGTCATAACCGGCCTCGTCGCCGGTATTGGCTGGGTTGGGCGCAAGGTCTTGTGCGAAGACTTCACCATAGACCCCTCCGCGAACGCCATGAACTACGCAAAAATGACTGCCGCTGTTTCGGGTGCTGTCGCTTTGAAGGGTTACCTTGAGGACCAGAAGATCCTGCCCATGTAGTAGTGTACTACACGTGTAGGCCACGTATTAGACTCGTGTTTACGTACACATAGCACGTGAAACGTACAGACTACTCGATGGCCTCCATCGCAATTTTGGTTGGCGGCGCCGTCCTAAACGCGACTGCATTCGTTGGTGGTAACTACCTAGCAAAGTTCCTGTCGAACGATGAGAGCCCTGCCTTAGCTGAGAAGGAGAGGCGACAACAAGGCGACGACAAGGCCCTCAAGAAATACCAACAAGACTATGGACGCTACCAACAGCGGCGACAAGAAATCCTCGATTGGCAAGCGCAAAGTCGCGAGAGAGGGGCCCTCGCAAAGCAAAGCTTCACCTACACTGACTACGCGCTCAAACATTACAACAAGACCCGACCAAAACAACTCCTGGAGTCAATGCGGGCTCCTGAGTTGTCCGGCTACTACATCCCCAGCAAAACGCAGAAAAACGCCGAGTTGGCGTACATTGGCGCTCGCGCCATCGGCTACACAGCTAGCCGCATGCTGTGATGCAGCTGCCGTCCCGGCGCTGCATCTAGGCGGCCTTTTCCCATACTGTGCGTATTCGTATACGTATACGTATAAGATGATTGCAGACCAGTTGTGGAGTGCTATGCACGAGGTAGCAGCCGCTGCTAAGCGAGTAACACCGAAGGTGTCGTCGATGGGTGGATTATGTAGCTTTGGTGACATTGCTAACCGAAGCCTCGAGTTGTGGCGCGCAGACAGGGAGTGTGTTAAGAGATTCGCCAATGTCGTTCTCCGAGGGCCTACCGACCTCAAAAAGACCGCCTAGGCACAACCAGAGCAGACGGCAACCGCCTGTTGGAGACTGATACACCTGTTGCTGTACATTGCCGACAATGGCGGCGAAGCGCATGTCCGACGAAGAACTCGATGCGTTACTTCTTCCTATATACTACGCCAGAGGTGGCTTCCAGGGAGTGACCGCTCTGCATGCCAAACTCCCCAAGGGCTCAGCCTCCATAGATCGAGTGCGCAAGTGGGTAAGCTCGCAGCCCGTCGGGGGCTACACACAGACACCCCCTCCTCCGACTACCTTCGCCCACTTCTCGGAGCAGATACCAAACCGTATCCACCAGTCGGACCTGCTATTCGTGCCAACGGACCGCGGGTACAAGTATGCCCTGACTGTCGTTGACGTTGCTTCACGATATAAAACCGCCCGCCCACTGAGGACTAAGAGCGCGGCCGTCGTCTCCCGCGAACTCGCTGACATCTATGCAGAGGGACCTCTCACATGGCCTAAAGTCCTCATGGTTGATGACGGCATGGAGTTCAAGGGTGCTACCACAAAGCTCCTAACAGACCACGGGGTGGAGGTCCGACGGGCTGAGCCCGGGCACCACAGGAGCCAAGCTTTCGCCGAGTCTTTCCAGCGCTGGCTGGCACAGCGCCTATTTCGTGCGCAGTACTCGAAGGAGCTTGCATCCGGCGAAACAAACCGCGAGTGGGTTACTGCTTTGCCAATCGTCATCTCGGACATAAACGCAACGAAGACTCGCATGACTGGCTTTGCGCCTAAAGACGCCATAATGCTGAGGTGCCTCTAAAAGCCGAAAAGCCCCCCTTAGAGGTCCCCTTAGAGGTCCCCTTAGAGATCGGAACGGAGGTGTACATCGCCGTAAACGAGGAAGACCTCCAGGACAAGGGCCGACGGCGAGCCTTTTTAGGTGTCGACCTTCTCACCCCTTTTGCCTGGCACGGGCACTGGCTAAATAGATGCTTATAAAAAGAATTCTAATTTGTTAATTTTAGGTTAACAGGTTCATTCTAGGTTCTTATATGTGGTTCTTAACTGTTTAATAAAATAATGTACTCAGACTTTAAAACTTACACAAGAGAAAGAAAATGATAAAGCCCTATCTTTGCAAGTTAAGGTAAGTAACTTAAAGAAGTAAAAGAAATTGGGACAGTACAGGCAGGGAACGAGTACTTTTACGTCAAACCCACTATGATAGTGTGATTTGCTGATATACTTATTAATTTATAGGAATTTGATATGCATTTTTTTTATTGTTTTTAATTTTAAAGAGAATAAAATAGCACCCAGCTTTTTGTGAGGAACTTTAATTGATCCTCATATCATTTTAGAATAAATATGACCTCTCTTCACACCTGAAAGCCTTCCCTGTTAATCAAAGCATAAATTTATTTTGCTAATTTTGCTGTATCAGTTGTCTATCAAATATAGTTTAGTTAATGATATCCTTAGTAATGTCAATAAATACTTTTTTTTACCTAGAACAAAAAAACATATTTGTTCTAGGTATTCCCTAGGAAGATTGGGAGGACACCATTTAATAATAATTGCAGTATTTATAGAACATGTAATCTTTATATGTTTAACACATTGTGCCGTTTTTGTGGGTGGTGGAACATGATGCATAATGAAAGTACAGGGAAGGGGGGTTCTAGTTTATGCTAAAAAAAGTCATGCTGGCTCCACTTTTATGCAGTGCCTAAATCTATATATTATAGTATGTGTGAGTAGGGGACACACTTATATGTGTCAGCAGGGAACACTTTTCGTATGTGTGTGCAGGGAAAGCTTGTTGTATGTGTGAGCAGGGAACATTTATCTTATAGTACGTGTGTGCAGGGAAACATTGTAGTATTTGTGAGCAGGGAACACTTATACAGGAGTTTCAGGTTAACAGGAGTCCATAAGTAGGGATTGAAGTTGTTTTATTTTATCAGTTCAAATAAAACTTTAATTGACTTTTTGTTTAAAAAGTAGCTGGTGCTTGGAAAATTCTAGCTGGCTGTTCTGCAGGCCTCAGTGCCTTAATAAAACCCCTGCTTATAGTATGTGTGACTTTTTTGAAGCCCCATCCCCCTCCTGAATGAATGCTGTCTAAACTGTGATTTCACTATTTGTATCTTATGTTTTAGTAGCATTTATGACAGCAAATATTTAGTGGTTGAAAACTGGAGTAGGAGATAGGGATGGTGTATTAAAATGTTTGTATTCACAAAGATCTGCAGTTGCATTTTCTATTAATTTAGTACTTAAACTTAGTAAAAGTGTTAAAAGAGGGACTGGAAATTTACATCAAGGGATTTTTGGGCATGAAATGTTGGGCTCCCTTGCAGCAAACATCTCCTGAAGTCTCTTGGTGTCCAAAGCTATACTCAACAAAAGGACTATGTAAAATGCCATGCACATTTATGTTAGTCCTGATTATTTTATTGTAGAAATGTAGTAAATAAGGAAATATCTGTTCAGTATCAGTTGTTTATCAAATGCAGCTAACACACTTAAAGCTCGTAACCTCCTCTTTGCTATTGGTAGCTAATATCATATTTAGCATTATAAATAATACTAATATCTCCAATATTTTTGGGTTTAGCTGCAAAAGAAGTAGATTGGGAGAGGGAGGTCTAGCATTTCATTACAGTGGGGGAAATAAATAAGATCAAATAAAAGGTCAAGCATTTCATTACGGTGGGGAAATAAATAAGATCAAATAAAAGGTCAAGCATTTCATTACGGTGGAGAAATAAATAAGATCAAATAAAAGGTCAAGCATTTCATTACACTGGGGGAAATAAATAAGATCAAATAAAAGGTCAAGCATTTCATTACGGTGGGGAAATAAATAAGATCAAATAAAATATAGCCCGGACTATGCATTTTTAACAGGTTGTATGTATGCAAGGCGGGTGGGAAGGATATATAAAGTATACAAAGGTTAGGTTTAATATTATGCATTTTTTTTATTCTAAAAAAAAATGGAAAACTCTAATCTTCAGGGGGGTCATACCCTTATCTGCCCAAGAATACTCATATGAAAATATTTTGATAAAGCTGGCCCCGCTTTTAGGCAGTGCCTAAATATATATATTTACTTAAACTCATAACAAACACCGAACGTGTAACGTACACGGGAAGTAGGTCCCTGAAGTAAATTAGACTAAGGATATCGTAGTTATTCCAAGTGATTAAAGCAAAGCGGCTTACATTAGTGATTTCTTTGACGGCATATATATTCGTTTGTTGTTTATAACAAGTTAAGGGAAAACAAAGAAAACAAAAGTCGAAAAAAAAACTAATGAAATACTCATGACGAGACGCAAACGACTTTAACTGTAAGTACCTCCAAAGGAATGTATGTATGGTATACCTATAAAACAAAAAAGAAAAGAATCGGTACATATCATAACTTTTAGAACATATTAGAACCCCTTTAGTACCGAATTGCGGTGGTTTCGCCCACGTTGTTGTATCGCCCACGTCTTTTAGAGTATTTTCGCCCACGCATCAAGAGTTGCTTAGCCCACGCATCAAGAGAATGTTCACAGTTTTTACATTACATTAGAGTATCATAATCCCGTGAAATACACCTTAGCGTATTTATCACTTGTACACTCATGTCACTTTTCTCTTTTGGTCTGGCTAGAGTACTATACTAGACTAACACCTCGTGTTGCACCGAATCTTTGAGGATACAGACCCAGTGGTATTGATACAATTATTTTCTAAAATATCTCTGTTTATCACACTTTACGCGATCTTTACGCAGAACATTAAGAAGCGTAAATGTTTATCACCCTTCAAGCGATCTTTACGCAGAACGTAAAGATGCGTAAATTGTTATCACCCTTTACGCGATTTTTATGCAGAACGTAAATGAACGTGAATGTTTATCACCCTTTACGCGGAACGTGCGTAAATATGGATTTTTGTGCTGTGTTATCCCTTTTGCACCTGTTACCGTCATTTGTACAAATAACGGCCCCGGACGGACCTAGTCCTTTGTGGGAGCGTCTCCTCTGTCACTCTCCAAGTTAAATCAGTCATTCTCCGAATTATCAACTTCTCTGTCACTATGTGACCTATCATTTCTGTCACTCTCCGACTTATCGTCTTCCCCATCAGCATCCGACCCATCGTCTATGCATTTGATCAACTCCCCTTATCATCACTTCCAATATTATTCATTACAAGCAGGGGCGAAAACACAAGGGGTGGATTGGGTGGATATCCACCCCCCTTTTTAAGTTAAAAAGAAAGTCGAAAGAAAATAAATGTTTGTGAGACGGAAGGTACTCTCCATGTGCCTTCGCCTGCTTTGCTGACGCGACAAATCCAATTCAGCGTGAAGTATTGTTAGATCTATGTGACCTACCAAGAACCACTGGATTCAGTTATAAGCCGTCTATCCGTCCATCATCCACCCCCCATTTTGAAATCCTGGATCCGCCCCTGACAAGTGCTCCATCCTCCCACTTTACCTTCTCTGAATGGCCACTTACACTTTCTGGCCCTTCGCTCCTAGCGTTTGCTACAGTCCTGTGTGCAAAGGAAATGGCATCGACTTTTTCTCCCTTTAATATCCTCTTCTAGCAGTTGAGCTTCTCGTTCTCTATGTATAGATCAAGGACCGACACCTTTAGCTTCTTGTGCTTGCCCTCTCTATTGGGTTGTACCCAGTCATAGCTTTCATACTTTTTCAACCTTTATTCGTCTCTCAGCCTCCTCCTTGGCTCTTTACTCTTTCTTTTCTTGAACACATGCAGGCGCGTACCCAGGATTTGCTGAAGGGGGGGCTGCGTAGTCATTGGTCTCATATGGAAAAAGCATAGTATTTGAAGAATTGCTGAAGGGGGGCCGCGCAGTCATGGTCTCGTATGGAAAAAGCATAGTATTTGAAGATTCCTTAATAAGAAATAACCCACTTTTCTCCCTTAAAGGGAGGGGGATGCGCGCACCCCCTGGTGCGCGCCTGTCATGGGCCTTTAAATGACGATGGTGATGACGAAAAATGTCACCTAACCTTCGGCCATTGTGACTCATCAGAGTCACCGGAGAAAATTGGACCATATTGTAATAAATACTACTTCATGCCCATTTATCTGACGATGAGTTTTAGAATATGATGTGATTATATTATACATTATATATGAAGTAGTTAAAGATGTTAATTGCACAACGGCCAGTTAATGGTTGACTCGCAAAGTAACAAAACTATGCAGATTAATGAGTTCCATGTTGGGGTTTATGTGATGAAGCAAAGAAATATTCAAAAAAAAAATTTGTTACAAAAAATTAGGACCCCTCTAAGAGATGTGAAAAAATTAGGACCCTCCCCCAAAAAATCAAAACTTCCCCCTTCCATCCCGCTAAATAAAGACACGTCCCTTATGGATGCGTTTGTATAAGTCTGCTATGCACGATTCACCTGTTCACAAAACACACACAAGAGAATAAAAGCCCACTGGAAATTACCTCTATTCCTTTGTCTTTTTTTGTATCTAAGTCCGTGTAATCCTTATCATTGTAGGAATACGACAGAGGCGTTTTTATTGCATACTGTTTAAATTTCATAGTGACTAAGTCGGCACCGGCTTTTTCCTTTGTATCGCCAGCCAAGCGAAATAAAAGGGAGGCCTCTGCTAGCAGGGAAAAGTTGAATGTGTGATCAAGCTGAACATAAATAGAGTAATTGGATGGAATCATTCGGGTTGGATTGCAATGTTCTAACCATCACGTATTATTATGAAACCCTGGTTCCAGAATCTCCTTCCTTCTCTTGCTTCTTCTACTATCTACAATCGTTAATAGAGCTTAACAACCTGGATCAGTGCACAAAGATCACAAAATGCCCTCTGGGGTAGTCATCACTGGTTATTTGATGATTAAATATATTAATGGATGGAATTTATCCAATACATTGCAGCGAGTGAATGAAAAACATTTCGACGCAGGGGTATAAAATAAGTGTTGCAAACATAAATAGACGCAATGAAGAGTAAGACATATGTATTTGGAAGGAGTTTTATTAAAGACTTCGTGACCTAATTGATATTCACAAAGGAAGTTAACAGCACATGCTTGATTAACAATGCGCTGAGTTGAGTGGGCTCCCTCTGTGCACCGGAGACTTGAACTTGAATCTATTAATTACATCCGAACTGATTCGGGGCAAACGTTGTTCCTTCCATGTACCTATTTCCAAAACAATAGGTTCCACTGAATTAAGTTTGGTCCGACTGCAAACCTTAGACAGAGATGGACAAGTCAGCTCCAACGTGTCCTCAAGGTTAGATGAGTTTTGTTATTGTCCGTGACCAAAGGAAAAGATCTAAAACAATAAGCGATATGCTGTGAAGTAGAAACAATCACGAACAAAACAATAATTTAAAATGAAAAATACATATCATTTCTAGATGTCTTAATAGAAAATCATATATGGAATCAATATGGAATTCAAAAGCTACTCCATAAGCATTTTTGTTTACAAATTTTAAAGCTTGATGCAAGCGCCCGCTGATCTGACTGCCTGCGGGTTGTTTTATGTTTTCAACATCTGAAAATCGCTTGTTTCATTGCTTGTGGACAAATGTTTAATTTTTTGCTATGAAATTATAAATACTCTAAGCCTACAGACTTTTTATATGCTAGGAATTTTATGCTAGCGGCTATAACACGATTGGGCAAAAGCACGCGGCATGACTTGACCCGTCACATCACCAGGGGGTACTATCACCCATATTTTGTTGGTAGCTAAAGCTTCGCTTTTATAGCACGATAGAGCAAGCAGGCGGAGTGACAAGACTTCACGATGGAGCGAAAATCACTAAAAAAAACGCTAGAAAATTATCTTTCCCGGTGCAACAGCTATTCTCATTCTGTTTATAATTGTGTTTTTACCTACCTTTCTTATATATAGCGCTCTGAACGACTCAGCGTGAGCGGGGTATCAGTTTCAAGGTTGCGTAGCAACGATCCTTATCCAATAAAAACATCTTTCAGTAAGCACTTCTGTTTTGTACTTTGCTGTACTCAAAGAAGCGGCATCTGTTACTTGTATAATGACAGAGAGTGAACCCAGTGTGTGTGACAGTAATCCTAAATAGTTAATATGAAATATCCGTATAAATATTGTGGTTCCGCGCCAAATTCGGAGTTTCGAGTTCGTCCATGGCGAAAGAGAGCGGGAAGCGACCCGATCTTAGTTTAAGAAGAGTTTACAGCGATTCGCTCGATGCATCAAATGCGTGGTACGCAATCAATGTCGATATCTGCTATAGAGTTCATGATTTTCTTTCGATCGAAGAAAACAGAACGTTTTTAAATAGGGATTTTGTCGAGCTAAGCCTCGACGAACTGAGGCAAGAAAATGGCGCGCAAATTCCCACCGATTGGTTCGGACCACGAGCACCAAGACGAGCCACTGTTGTTGTTGCGACCCTATATGGGATTATTTATAGAATAATCAGGATGAAGAAACACCCAAAAGAAACTGATGTCGCCTTTGGAATTCTAGAAGCTGCTAGAAAGCTACTAAATAAATCGAATTTGACTCCCATTGATCAAGATCGCGATTTGGCGGGAGTCTAGTACGAGGAGAGTGAACTGCAGCCAATTTCACCCGCGCCCTTAACTCCACCAGCAACTCCCGTGGGTAATCTTAAACGGTGTTTCGATTCATCGAGTGCCTCGAGGAGTTTCCAAGATATTGAGAATCTAAATAGCGCTGGGCCGCGTCAGAGGGCAAAGCGCGCCAAAGGCGCGTCATCGGTGTTGTTTCAGCAGCTCAAGAGAGATTTTACTCAGAGCGGAGAAGCGCTCGGTCAACTGTTTGGAAATAGCTTTCTTTATGACGAGGACCAGCGGCCTTTCATAAAGGAAGCTATTTCTACAACATTAAACGTTGTATGTGAGAAGAAAGGGCCGCGGAAAGGATTTGCCGAAATCCTTGATGAGGATGTGCTGGAAAAATACATTTCCACCATGAAAGTGCCTGACTGGGTCCAGTTGCTGGTCAAACTATCGACGAAACTCCCAGATCGTTGCTGGCAGACTGTGCTCAGCTACCTATGTATTGGTAAAAGTGGGGTAAGCTTTTGGTTGCTTTTATTAAATTTCAAGCTCAGAATATTTTTAGTTCTTTTAAGTAAGATTGGCAATTGTTTATTTTCTTGTCAGAAATCAACTGATGTAGGCATTCTCCTTACAAACAACGAAATCCGAGCCCAAAAACAGCTTGTGTTCTCTGTAACACGCCAGTTGTTTAAAGTTGAGTTAATGCCAGATGTGCGTGGCTATGGAGCTTCACTTGAGATGATTCTGGTATGGGCCATCAGAGAATGCCGTCTCCATGCCAACATCCCGACAAACATAGAATTTAATTTGAAGTTGGATGGCAGGCCTCTAGCAGGTACTTATTTTATTTTTTCTGTTATTTTAAATTTTTTCCCTTACATAACTTCTTTCCCTTTACATAACTTCCCCTTCCATAATTGTAGTTGTTATCATAGCCACTTTTAAAGTTGATATCTTCTGATCATTAATTAAACATCTTAATCATTTATTCCAGTAATTCTTTTTGAATAGCACCATCTTTGTACTAGATTGTTTTTTTTTAAATAGTATTTTTGTTCCATTCCAGGAAGCGACCAAGTATCACTAGGAATAGTCCCAATGATCCCTAATAAAGCTGGACACCAGAGTGCCCTCTCTGTTTATCCACTTGCAATTGCAAACTGAGCTGAGAAAAGGTATAAGTCAAGCATTCCATAGTTAATAACAAAGAAACAATTAGTAAATTATTCTATTAAAAGTTGTGCAGATCTATTAAAATGATAGCCTTTTCAAAGAATTTAAAATTTGTAGGTCACTTGAGAATTGCTGAAACCTAAATCCATCCATCCATCAAGCAGGATTATGAGCTCTGTGGTCATTACTTTTAGAATGGATTTAATGCAATTTTTTTTTTAATAATTAAGGTCTGAGGTCAAAAAGCTCTTGTCAAGACTAAATAGGGAAAAAAAAAGAAATCAAAGATGCAGGACTTACTGTTGATGGAGTCAAGTACAGCATCAGCTTTAAAGGTAAACAGATATATACTGTACACTATTATTCATTAAGTAAATGAATTACACACGCATATGCCTACTCACTGACACACAAACACACACTTAATGTCACTGTTTTCCTTTCAGTTACATTGGACTACAAAGCACTATTGATGTTGCTGAGGCTGTTAACAGCGGATGAGAACTTTGTGCTTGGGGGCCAAGGGGTAGATTGTCAGTTCTGCTGCTTCTGCACTGCAATCAGGGTATTCATCTCTCTCTAATAAAACTCAATACTCAATATAATCACTATTCAATATACTCAGTATAATTATTTTTAATGAGGGAAGATTGTTGTTTTAAAATATTGGTTCTTATCATGAAAATACAATGTAATATGGTCTTAGCCTGTTTTCAATATATTTAATTCTGAGTGGTTTTATTTTAGGCTTGCAAAGATCACATGGCTGGAGATTTTCAGGAAGTGTGCCTGAGCTGTCTTGCATCCAAAGCAAACATTGGAAAGTATGTTCTGTTTTATTTAATATGCAACATTTCTAACACCTCTGTTTTGCAAAAGTAAATAAGGATCTACTGTTATGCTGCTATATTTTTCTTCTCAAAACTATATAGGAACATTTTGTTCCTGGTTTTACTGTTTGAGTAAAATCACATTCAGTTGAGTACAATAACTACATACAGTCACTAAGTCAATCACTTAATGCTTACATGATCACTTTACTAAAAGTTCAGTTGAATTGTTTCACATATCTTTGTTGGTGCCAATATACATTTTTTAGGTGGACTGGTATCCGTGATGACCTTGAATTCCTAATTGATGAGGAACTCACAAGCATATGCCTTTGTGCCCTCCACTGTGAGATGCGAAATACAGAGCAACTCCTTAGATCCCTTGGGCTCTATGCCTACAAGTGTGGAACCCTGGAGCACTGTAATGAGGCATTGGCTGACTTTGGCCCTGAAAATACCAGGAAGTATGACAGGCTCAAAGTCAAGCTTAACAAGGGCCAGACGACTGCTGTCACCAAGAACAACATCACAGTAATGTCATTCTCAGGTGATTTTCAGCTATGAAATAATTAACAAATAGATCTCATTTTTCATCCATCTCTAATAATCATTGGATTACGTTGTAATAAAAAATATACATTAAGAGGGAGTCTTGTTCATGACACACTGTGATGTAATCAGTGAATTGTATTAGAGCAAAGAAGCACACACAAAAAAATTTTTTTGTTGCATACAAGGGAATTTTGGGAGTACATCATGTGTGCAATACCACCAAAACAAACATGTTTTATCTTATCACCAACTCTTCTTGATCAATAAAAGCAGAGTTGTTGTATTAACACTTTTAACTCGTTACTTTGGGCGCTTTTCAGGTTCAAACCTTTTTTTGTTTTTCAGGCAGCACTGAAAAGGCCATCTTAAACAATATCACAGATATTGTTTCCAGGTCACTGCCAATAGACACTCTTGTGAAGTATCACCTTCAGATAACAAGTGTGAGTCAAGATGTTGTCCTCAATCAAGTAGCCTATCTACAAGATGTGAAAGAGGTAAAACCTTATTAGATATTAGTAATAATAACCACTTTTTATAATAAACACTTTTATAATAACCACTTTTATGTTTTACGTTTTAAGTAAAATAATGAAAATAATTATAGTTTTTTTTTTTCAGTACCTTGAGAGTATTTTACACAGTGGTAAATTCCAGAGAGATCATGGCACACACCAAGACGAAATCCAGTTATTGGATCATCCTGGTACATAATTATGTATTATTAACTGAATCATAATTTACGTTAAATATACTTCTAATATGTACAGGATGTTGTCCCTATGTAGTGAAAAAAGTCAATTAAAATATATGTATATAAATTTTATGCACTTTTTTTCAGTGGATTTTCTTGATAACAAAAACTAAAAGGATATGAAAGATTGTATGAAGCTTTTGTCCTAGGATAATTTCTTCATAATTTGTTTCTTTCAGTTTTGAGAACATTTCTAGAAGAAGAGCATGCTACCTGGACACTCATGCTACAGGATGTTGAGGAGAAATACCTGAAGGCAGAACAGTCCAACCTCCCTTCTCTATCATCCAAGAAACGTTTGAAAACACAACCACCAAGCCCTAACACAGCCATGGCTGAGCTTGCTGCTGATATTCAGTTGGGAAATTTTCACTCGGTGTGTGCACTTATCACTGCTGGAAAATCAATGTCATTTTCACAGGCCTTAAGATTTTTTTTAAAAGTTTTTGTGTTAATCAATTCAGCTGTCATGAGGGAGCAGACGTTCGATGAAGACGAAGATGATAACATTGATGTGTATGATGTTAAGGTGCATTTTATCAGTTGTTTGAGAGTTTGTAGTGAAAACAAATTCACTGACAACGTGGATTGTCTCGTTTTATAATCCTGAACGAGCCGTTTCATTAAGATCAGCTTCAATAAGATTGTCTCAATATGTAATCTGGATAACGACAATAACATTTTGAAATTGCTATGTTTTTTTTTATTGCAGTGCAAGCTGTGGGGACTGCATTTACGTCACCTTTTCCGAGGAGGTCTAGGAACTGGTGACTATGGCCATTTGACAGTGGAACATAGTGCTATGTTGTTCCGACAGCACCGGTCTTTCGCCAAATATTCGAACCAGGGATTCGAGGCTTCCCACAAGATCCACAGGGCCTTGTACTCAAGAGCCTCCAGCCATGACCAGGCTGGTGTTAATCAGTCAAGTAAGAATTCATCACAACAATACTAACAAACAGTAATGATATAAAGATATGTTAAAATAAGTGTCAGGGCTTTCATTAATTTTCAGAGTAGGTGGTGGAGATTGATAAGAAGGGAGTGGAAGTTATTTTATCTTTTTAGTTCGACTTTTAAAAAAAAAAGTAGCCGGTGCTTGGTGGAAAATAGCCTGCGCTTCCACCGGCCACCGGGGCCTAATGAAACCCCTGAGTGCTATTGATGACTGAATTTTGTTGTTTTTCTTGTTTCAGTTGAACAAATAATGACCCACTGGTTGTCAGAAATGATGCTGTTCTTGCGATATGAGTTTGTTAAAGCCAGCGAGTGCATCTCCCAAGGTTTGTTTGAGAACAATGTCTTCTCACATAAAAAAATTGAATGTTAGTGAGATGAAGTGAAAGAAAATCTTGTAAAGGGAACACTAATCTTGGATTATTCATTGTGAATGTATGTAACAGATCTTGCAGATGTCCGTGGCCAAAAGCCCGAGAGCAACGAAGGTCAATAACAATAGTGTTGTCTAACTGATCTTGCAGATGTCCGTGGCCAAAAAGCCCGAGAGCAACAGAGATTAATAACAATAGTGTTGTCTAACTGATCTTGCAGATGTCCGTGGCCAAAAGCCCGAGAGCAACGGAGATCAATAACAATAGTGTTGTCTAACTGATCTTGCAGATGTCCGTGGCCAAAAGCCCGAGAGCAACAGAGATCAATAACAATAGTGTTGTCTAACTGATCTTGCAGATGTCCGAGGCCAAAAGCCCGAGAGCAACGGAGATCAATAACAATAGTGTTGTCTAACTGATCTTGCAGATGTCCGTGGCCAAAAGCCCGAGAGCAACGGAGATCAATAACAATAGTGTTGTCTAACTGATCTTGCAGATGTCCGAGGCCAAAAGCCCGAGAGCAACGGAGATCAATAATGAGGTAGCGGTGCAATTAATCCTGCGTTTAAAAGGTATGTAAATAGTTGCTCTGGTGACTGTGTTATGTTAAAATTTATATTTATTCGATATCGAGGGGCTTCTCTTTCAGCGTAAATACTATTTAACAAAAATTCAAACTTCTGAAGTTTGGCTGGCTAGGTTACCGCCAGAGTTTTTGAGAGTCTTTGTTGGGTGAGGAAGAACTTTTCTAAAACTAGTGTTAGCCTAGTAGATTGGCTAGATAATAATACATTTTCAAAAATCAATTTTTGATTTGTCAATATCTGTAGACAATAGACACTTTCATACACGTACATTTTCACTTTTAGGATAAAAGTAAATTAGTCAAAATTTGTAGTAAATTTTCCTATGATAATTTCGCAAAATTGTTAACTATCTTTTTAGGCGCACGGTGACCACTGAATTTCATATTATCAAGAGATGAAGCCCCTTTCCGGGTTTTGGAATTTATCGGGTGGTTTTAGAAGAACCACCTCTGCTAATTTGCATAAAAGATTTGGCGTGTGAAACAAAACTTTGGGCTTTAGTAGCAAACGGATGATGCGCTTTAGCACAGAACATGATGCGCTTTAATAGCACAGAACATGATGCGCCTTAGCACTGAACATGATGCGCCTTAGCACAAAGCATAGTCTTAGCCATGGAGGACACGCGACTTGCTGCGAAACGATCTGCTAGTAAAAGAAGAAAGCAAGCAAAAAAGAAAGCGAAGAATGAAGAAAAAAAATTGATACAGATAAGAAAAGAATCCCGGTGTAAAATCTCGAGGCTAGAGGAGTCAGAGACAAAACGGGAGACACAAGAACCAGCACCCCTCTACCGCGCTGACCCACAAACGCCACAACGAAAGCAGAATGTGGCACTAAAGAAACCGAAGAAGCATCAAATGCCACAAACGAGAGGCCAAAAATTACTTGAAATGTGTGGCGTTCATATACAACACCAACCACCAACCAACACCAACGCGCAAACTAGAGCTAAAGCAAGCACGGAGAAACATCGAAGCTTACCCGAAGTTTCACGCACAGAGTTAACGGTGATCAAAGATGTGAAAAAAGAAATTGGGGAGGGCAGCTACGGAACTTGCCAGATAAAACAATATCGGGGCAATATGCTTGTTGTTGTCAAGGAGTTTCGCCGGGCCGTGCAGAAAGAAGAGGCAGTGCATGAAGCAACCGTGCTACAAGAGCTTCAAAAAGCCCATCACCACCCATCTCTTCCTCTTCTCATTGGCGTCGCCTTGAAAGAAAGACCTTATCTACTCGTGACACAGTTCCACGGCAGGGGATACAAAAGCGTTACACTGTCAAGCGCAGTGAAGAAAGGCCTTTTTACAGAAGTGGGTATGTGGCTTGCTGCCTTGAAGACGATAGCGGAAACGCTGCTGTTTTGTCACCGGAAAGGGTTTCTACACAACGATCTTAAGCAAAACAATGTGGTTTTCCACTATTCCGGGTCTTGAAAACCGGTTGTGATTGACTGGGGGAAAGCATCGCGGGTCGGCGATGAAGTCAAATTTTCCAAAGCAAGGCAGCAGAAAGACTATCCTTGGATAGCACCTGAGGTTTTAGATACATCACAGGCAAAAAGTATGGCGAGTGATGTGTACTCCTTCGGATATTTGGTGAAATATGTCATTACTCGTGTTAATGATTTCAATGCAGATGGAATAGGAGAATTGTCCGGCAACTGTCTACGCAATAATGCAAATTCCCGCCCTAGTTTAGAACAGGTTGTATCCACGTTTACAAAAAACAAGGCCGTCTCATATGCTTGATTAAATAATAATTCCTTTTCCTATCATGACGTCTCGAAATAGTTAAAAAAAAAATGATAAAACGTTCTTCATGCAAAAATGTTTTTTTTACCGGAATGTAGATATTATGAATCAATCAAAGGATAATCCATAAAGGCCATAATCTGGCATCTCTGGGATTTAAATTTGTTCAAACGAATGTTTACTACCCGTAAGCACTTTGCACTGACAAAATAGGTGTACAGTGCTATAAAAAAAACATTCAACTCATGGGACAAATGATACTTTAAAGCTACAAAACATATTGTAGAGCCAAAATGATGCCAGTCTTTCTCATACCAATGTAATATAGAATACCAGAATTATCAATAAAAAATAGATAAGAAATACACTGTTAGTGACAATCATTTAATACCAGAGTCCATGTATTTGAAAGCTATGTTAATATTCATAAAAATGTAAAAGAGTTCTACAGCATTTCAAACCTGGATTTTTTTTTTTTTTGGCTTATTTACTTGATATCCATGAAACACTGCAGGTTACAATACACAGATTCACCGAGAGCAACCGGTGCAGGTATAACAGCGCAAGTATTTTGTTACAGTGTGACATCCGCTACCGTGGTCTCAAGTAAACGTTCATAAAAGTTAGCAAAAGTGTTACAGTCTACAAGGTTTACAAGGCTAGGAGAATCCGTGTTCTGAAGTGCCCACCTTTGCTCGCAATGCTTGCCTAAAATTATTTTATTTTTTCATAGGTAAGAAGGCATTCCACTTCCGTGGATGCGGGTGGAAAAAGAAGGACGCCAACTGGTCAGCAGAAGACAAGTCCTGGATCCTGGCTATGACAAAGCTACTGAACAATATCTATGGAGATGACTACCTAACGTACTCGTACACGCAGAAAGGAACAATAATTGATTTTGAGTATGACCCAAGACAGAAGTTCGCCTATGACCATGGTATTTGGGAGCAAGAGTTCCCAGCTCATGTTCCGCACAGCAATGTGCAATGTACTAGGAAATGTCTGTATAAACAAAGTACCAGCCATGCGCCAACTGTCAGCCATGCGCCCACTGCCAGCCATGTGCCCACTGCCAGCCATGCGCCCACTGCCAGCCATGCGCCCACTGCCAGCCATGCGCCCACTGCCAGCCATGCGCCCACTGCCAGCCATGCGCCCACTGCCAGCCATGCGCCCACTGCCAGCCATGCGCCCAGTGCCAGCCATGTGCCCACTGCCAGCCATGCGCCCACTGCCAGCCATGCGCCCAGTGCCAGCCATGCGCCCACTGCCAGCCATGCGCCCACTGCCAGCCATGCGCCCACTGCCAGCCATGAACCTTCTACAAGACATGCCCCTAGAAAGCAAAGAAGAATGGCAACTCTATCCCTTTCTGACCATTGCATTAGCGAAAATGGAATGCTAAATGACATTACCATTAATGCAGCCCAACGCATCTTGCAACAACAGCATCCTTTGTACGAGGGTTTTCAAGACACATTGCTTGGACCCCATTTGCAGTTCACTGTATGTGCCGGGGAGTTTGTGCAGATACTTTACACAGGTACTTCCCATTGGATAGCCGTGTCAAATGTTGGCTGCCCGAGAGCAACGGTCAACTATTTCGATAGTTTGTGTTCTGGTAGGCCGAATTCACAGGTCATAAAGCAAATAGCTGCTATAATGAGGGCCAACAGCCCAAATATATCAATCAATGTAATCCCTGTGCAACAGCAAACGAAACCTGCGGAATGCGGGCTTTTTGCTGTGGCCTACATGACCAGTATATTAAATGGCCAAGATCCAAATTCCGTAAACTACGACGAGGGAAAATTTAGAAGACACTTAAGGGACTGTTTCACCCGACAGGTGATAACCAAATTCCCAGAAGTTACCATTATCGCAGGGAAATGCAAAGCAGCTAATATTTCTGTTAAACTTTGCTGTTTTTGCAGAATGCCACAGCAAAGATCACACATTTGTCATTGATTTGTTGTAATTTTCAGAAATAACGAACAAATGTACAATTATTTATATTTTTAAGCTTGTAAGGCCGTACAACAATAATAACGTCACATTTGTTTACAGTTTATTTACTTTTGAAATATTTTCACGAAGGCATTTATTTAGTACCCTAAGCAACTAAAAGAAAACTTTTCCAATGTACATTCGGAGAGTTAGCGAGCCACTAGTGGAGCAAGAGTAAAGTGGCCTCCAAATCATTTCGAATTCCCTAGTGGCTCTACCTTCTCCATCGCTTATTTCAAGTTCTGTGCGCACCGTAGCTGCCTTGTATGTTTTTTGCTTGGCTGCCTCCAAAGCAGCACGGCCTGTCAATGCCGTGAAATGTCCAAGCGGCACCTGCTCCTTCCCATTATATGCCTGGGTGGTTGACACTTCAATATTCCGTTGCTCTTCGAGCGCACTTAGCACTCTTGCACTGTTAGTGGTTTGGAAGGAATAGGTAGGAACATTCTCTTTCCATAACGGAGGCCGCAATATGACCACATCAGGACTGAGACTCCTGACTACATGCAGATAGTAGCTGCGAAGTTTGCTCACGGTCCGCCCGCAACCGTCGCGGTGCCACGTAGTTTAAAATCCTTGCTTACCCGATGATCAAAACGCGAAGAAATATCACTTTTTAAACGCCGAACGAAGGAATGACCTAAAATAAGGACCTTAGGGGCACTACCTGCTATGACTAAACAATACTCAGCCGCCACGTGCGTGCTGAGATGCGCCGTGAGTAATGCCTAAAGAGCCCGAGATTCACGACAACAAACGGAATTTCTGACAAATCAGAAATGTGAAAGTTAGAATCGCCTATAACTTGATAGCAATTCAAACAGAGAATGATAATACAAGGTCAACTTACCTCCGAATATGGTGGCACAGTCAAAACACACTTCTGTCTTGCTAAGCGGTCACGTTATAATATGTGACCGAGCCTTGTAATTTGGTAGGAATATGACGTCGCTGCGGTAGGAATTGGTAGGATTCCTACTGCCCATATATGGGCACCGGAAAAGAAGAAATATTTTTATAGGTTGCTGGTAGGTACGCTAATAATTTTTATTTTAAATATGCATACGTATATTCAATTAAATATACAGATTTTTTTGTCTACTGTACTTCTTTTGCACATTTTAAATTATGCATAATGCCGAGCTCTTTCCTTTTATTTTAAAAAGCCAAGCAATAAATTGCTCAATGGGATAGGCAAGCTCAAAACAACCTCTATTTCTCTACAATGAAACCCTAGTGCTTTAAGATCATCTAACAGCAGTTTAAAAAAATCTACCGCATCGCAAATCAAAGTCTCTTCGAGTACTTCACCTTCAAAGTCGGAAAAACGGCCTTCGTCCACACAGATCAGCGAGTCAGCAGAAGACGCTTTCCGACCAAAAGTTGCCTTGGTCGAAAACACTACTATCGGGTATGTTCATGAACTATCCAAACTCAGTAGAAATCGTGGAAATACCATGGATTATTGTTCGCTTCAACTCCAAACGGCTAAAAAGAACGTGGACGCACTGCTTTATAGCCCTCACAAACGACCTCTTCTTCACGAAAGTCAAGAGGAAAGATCTCCAGTGAAACTCACCTACCACCTCATTCACCTATACACCAGCTAAGGACAAAATTATAGTGGAAGACATGACCGCGATAACCACCCCTCAACAGGATGAATATTCCTTTCAGTATTAAACCCCAACGGAAGTAGAACCGCCAGTTTACAAAGTATTAGATGTTCTCAATACTTCCAAAGAATGGGATGTCGTCACAGTTAAAGGCAAAATCTTTGCTTTCAAATACCAGCGTATGGTTGGAAGTCCTCGTAAAAGACTTAAACTTCTTGAAGCAGTATTGGACGACGGATCAGGGAGGATTTCAATAGATATTTGGGAGTCTCACATCGACAATGTCCATTTCAACAAAAGCATCATTCAAGCAACAGTCACAGATATAATAATCTGTGAACACTGTGGTTTTATGATGAAGAAAGAGGTCCTGCCATCGAAATAAATGTAAAAGAAAATGTTTTTCGGATTCACCAATCTATACTGGAGAAAATCTATTCAGATGTCCACATCATGGATAACATTGCTCTTGCCAGAGAGTTGTTGAACAATCTTAATAATCGTACCATTTTGTACAATCCTTCAAACAACTAGGCCACGTGTCTCATCATATGTCTTTCAGCAATGCAACATTCTCAGAGGAGCCTTCGTGATAAGAAAGGAAAAGGTCAAGACTATTAACAACTGGAGATCTATGTATGGTGAACTAGGGATACTAAACTTTTTTCTACGATCTGGAGGCGATCTTAGAATGGCCAAATTTGGGAATTTGTTTTTAAGTGATGAGCTTCATAAAGTCGATAGAGGTATCCAAGAAGGGGTAGTTTTTCCGACCCTGCCTTGTTAGGCAATGATCACTGTGTGCTACGAATTGTTCAGGAAGTTCGCATCGAATTGACAGACTGCGTAGCAAATGGCCGCATTTGCAAAGAGGAACCTTACAATAAAACAACGTCGCTCCTTGGTCTGGAAATGCCAATATGCTGTAGTGTCGTACTTGACGAGATCTTGTGAGATTTGGTTGACGTGTTTCACAAAAAGGGAATTAGTTACCTAGTGCTTTATGGTACTCTTATAGGCGCAGTGCGAAGCAAGACAATTATTCCTTGGACAAACGATGTTGACATTGGCTTACGTAACACCGATTTCTATCACTCCACGTTCTTTTCCTCGCTGCAGAAAGATCTCGGTAGGAAATATCTAGTTGGGGAATTCGCGGGTGTGCCACGAATGATTCCTGTGTTTAATCCTTCTACTAAGCTCAGCGCCTCCCCGTAGAACAGCGGGTTTTGCGAAATGCAGCTAAAGGGGGAATTATTTAGCGACGAGGTGAACAAATCTATTGCAGACATGCTACCGTAAAATACTTTGTGGCAAAGAGCGGGCTACCTTGATTTTTACAAGACAGAGGAAAACTGGTGAAATGGTTCCTCTATTGCTGAGATTAATGGTATGAATATGGTTACGGTGAAAGACCCTCACGGTTTTCTAGCGAATCATTACGGGAAAGATTACATGAATCCTTCTGTGAAAAACGACTCCTCGAAAGGCTTCGAATATTAGAGGGGGGATTCCTGGGGGGTAGGGGATGGTCTTCAGAACTCCCGCGAGTGTTGCGTGACTACGTATGCAGCCATGTTTTATCCATAATGCAGTGCGGGTTACGGCTCACGGATTCTCACGGTGTAACGTTCTTTTCATGAAGGAAGGTGACCGTCTTATAGAGATAGCCAAATATTGTACTTAAGAAAACGATATTTAGAGCATTGGTTCTAATAATGGAAATTGCGCTTTATCATTTTGATTAGAATCATTGAATCTTGATGAAGGCAGTATTGCCAAATCAAAAAATAATACTTGGTGACAGAAAATAATTAACGTTCTTAACATTATAAATTATCATCGATCAGGTTAACCATACTTAATAGAGTGGAAAGCCGGCGAACTTTAAAGACGCTAAACAATAGCGGCTTCTCCTGGATGTTGAACGTGCCCGTCACGTGACACTGACGGTACACAAGGTATCAGTCATAACAACAAAATGGCGGACGCGACTAGTGACTAATAATACAGTAAAATCCGCGTGTAAGAACCTAGTAATTAAAGGGGCCAACCATTTGACTTTTGAGGGGGGTGGGGTGGACGTTTTTGGGTGCGCAGGATTTTTTTTCAAAGGATTTGTCGTGCAAGAATTTTTGTAACCGATGCAGGAATTAATTTTCGTCCACCAATTGGTGCAGGATATCATTTTTTTGGCCCTTCGGGACGTGCAGGAATTTTATTTTCAAAATAATCCACCCAACCTCAAAAGTCAAATGGTCGGCTCCTAAGAGCTTATAGGCAGAAATTTTGGATTTTATTAGCCAAACATAAGAACCTATTAAAGCCAAAAAGAGATCCTGAGAGGAAAAGGCCTTGGATTGATGTCTGTTTTCAGCTATAAAAATCATTCACTTGTGTTAACGAGTTTCTTGCTAACAGAAAGATCACGGTTTACAACAAAAAGCGAACACAACCACTAGGCGACAAACATAAAGCGACAAAAAAAAAACACTGCCAAGGTGAGTTTTTGACGATGATTTGCATTTTGAATATGACATTTTTTTCATTTATTGTTGTGCTTTTATAATGCTCGTTTGTTCGCTTTTTTCCCAAAACCAATCGCTCAAACAAAAACACCGTACCAGCTTTAGTATATCATTAGTATATCATATCAATGTCATCTATTCTTGTTTTGATTGGCTAAAATACCATCTACTTGAATTCCGATAGGTTTATAATTTTGGCACTTGAATGGCTTTTATTCTACTGACAATCGCCATGAAAATGTTAAATTCGTAAATACTTACTTACAAGTTCAATAAATTCAGGCGTATATTCCTCACGGTAAGTAAGAATTTAACGACAGAAAAACGTAGTAGTCTAGCTACTGTATCAATGACACTTAGCTTGTTCGATTTATACATATGTTTTTAGAGTACAGATGTTTACATGTTTTCATTTTTCCCCAACACTATTCCAGATTGGAACAGCCTTCAGGCACACACCGCTAGTGCCAGTTCATTACTTTCATTTAAGACCTTAGTTTCAAAATAGAGCTGTATAAATTATTATAATGTACTGTTTTAGTCTTATTTATTTATGAATATTAATTTATCTTGGTAAAATGCAACTCAGCTTACAGTAACCGAGCATTAAAACTGAGAATTCGTGGTCTAACAAGCAATTTGAGCATAACAACATCCTTTGATATTCTTCGTTCTCTCTTTACTTTATTGACAGCGTTGAGATATTTAATCAAGGCTGACAAATATCATCCTGTCATATATTGCTTAAGAAGACCTTTCTTGTCTTTATATCCTGTGTATTAGTCTTTTTGAAGATACAGCAACTTTTTCAACATTATCATAAATACTTTTTCATCGAAAATAAAAACCAAAAATGCAACCTATATTTTTTTTGCTCAAGCTTATATTGTCTGCATCTTGCATACTATCTAATGTGTTTATTTATTTTTATTCAAATAGTTATGGAAAATTAGTAAGGTTATATGGGATGATAAAAATATTTGTTTGAAAGAAAAACAAATACCCGAGTTAATTGTTTTCACTTTTATTTAGATTAAACCAACCAAGGACCTGAGGGTCATGCTTGATGCTAAAAGCTGGAAGACATAAGAATAGGCAAATGTAGCCGGGCTTTCTTACTTTGATACAGCAGTATAAGTGTAATAGGGTTTTTAGAGCAAGATACTTTGACTATTTTTATATGCAATTGATAATTATTTGCTGTTTTCCCCTCTGCACCCTGAATAAATTAAAATAGGTTAGGTTTGAAATTAGACAATTTCATTTAGCACTAATGAGTAATATCAAGGATTTGATAGTTGCAGTACATGGAAACTACAGAATGGCATCTAAATCTTTGAAATGCTGTTACATCCTTAATATATTCTTTACAAGGTCGAAGATTGTTATTATGCTGTTTTGATAAAAAATATGCATAGTGGAACAAATAAGAATTGACCATTAGACTCTTGAAAAACAACTAAGGCACCTTGAACTTTGACAGCCTTTTTTACACCAGGTTTAGTACTTTCATACTGCATATTTAATATTATTGAATGAGTGATTGCTTGATCCATTTGGAGGGGCCAATACAATTCATAATTACATGACAGTAAAAATTGCTTTTTTAATCTCATTAAAAACATTCTTTCTATACTGGCTCCGCTTTTAGGCAGTGCCTAAATCTATATATTAGCGGAGCCAGCGCGGCAGCAGGCCGCGCGCGGAGCTACATAGGTAAAGAAATATGGTAAGCTATGCGACTTGGTTTTGTGGTCATCGCGTGGTTACACTGTGGTGTCCAAACCAGCCAGTAATACAGCCGCGCAACTCTCAAGCCCCTCTCGGTTCTGACACTTAAATGTGTTTTTAGTTCAAAAGCTTGAAAAAAGTATTTAATGAGAAAGTATGCAGATTCAAATGGGCTGAAGTCTTTGAGGAACTGAAGTACGAGCCGATAGTAAAATCTACCCGAATGTTAGTGAATCCCGCCCGTGGCAGCAGCTAAAAAGAGGACTAAGAAAGGCTCTACACTATACCATTCTGTATTTATTCACGACTATATTTATGTAAGGAGATCCTGAGAAGAAAGGGCCTTTGGATTGATGTCTGTTTTCAGCTATAAAAATTATTCACTTGTGTCAACAAATTTCTTGCTAGCAGAAAGTCGACAACTTCACAGTTTACAACAAAAGCGAACACAACCACAGGTGACAAACACAAAGCGACAAAAAAACACTGCCAAGGTGAGTTATAGACGATGATCTGTATTAGGAATATGGCAGTTTTTTTTTTCTTTTATTGTTGTGCTTTTATTGTTGTCCTCGTTTGTCCCTGTTTTTTTTCATAACCAATCACTCAAACTAAAACAACGTACCAGCTTTAGTTTGACGTCAACAGTTAGTTTCAAATACATCATTTAGTTTGATTCTGCTGCTAAGCTTTTTTTTTACTTTGATGTGGCAATACTTGGTTGTGTTAATTGAGTTATTAATCTTGTATTTAAATGCATTTTTAGTAGAAACTGCTAAGCCCTATTCTGTTGCGTTAAGTTATCTTTCTGCAATTGTGTAAACATGTTACAGTAGTCATATGGTCTATCCGAAAGCGAAAAAAAACCAGACACTTAAAATATTGCATAAATATTAGTTGTGTAAGTTTTTACTACCTCAAATATTGCACAAATGATAAAGAATAGGATGACTCGCTAACGGTTAGGTTTTATAGCTATTATCGTCTCGACGATGTTTCTAACAACATTTGTGTTGAAAGGTTTGAATCCTAAACAAACAGATTTCATTCCTGAGCAGTATGCCCACTGGGTTGAATCAGAGGTAGAACCGACTCCAAAACCCTTCTGTCGGGATATATTGGAGTGCCTCTCACATGGTAAATGGAAAAAGAAGGCGTGGTGACACCAGTACACAAACGAGATCGAGACATTGCTTTTCGCGAGTTGCGAGATAAACCGGCAAAACTGTCTCGCCTTGATTTACATTGCGGGCCAGAGTACGGTGCAAAAACTGGACCTGCGTATAGATATGACCTTCCATCAGTTTGCGAGCCAGACAGTCCGACTCCTTGCTGTAACGAATAAATAACCGGCCTGTGTGGTAACTGAACGAGCAACTGTAACTGCGAAGGGTGTACTGATTTCAGCGAAGTCATATCCGCCGAGTTGTACGACTGGGTTCCACAGAACGAGGCGTGTGTAGTAAAAAACTACTCAAGCGAAGAAGCTTGTGGTTTACAAAAAAAACTCGACGCTTTCTTCCTAGTCGGAGACTCACAAATGCGGCATTTCAGTAATGCTCTTTTAATCCTTTTTACCAATGATCCAGAGCAGGGAGCTGTATGCCCCAACTCCGATAATTGCCACGGGGAGCGACAGTTCGTCGACAGTGGGAAAGCGATGTGCAATGGAAAGAATGTCGAGAACCAGTCGTACAGCAACTCGTATTGAAAATGGAAAATCTATTGAATTATTTATAGCTTTATATGCAAAGCAAGAACGATGGAATTTCCACCTTTCTTCTGATGTGTTACACTTAAGAATACTTAGTCTTAATCGTCTCTTAGCTCCAGAACCATAATAATTTTTATTTTAAATATGCATACGTATATTCAATTAAATATACATATTTTTTTGTCTACTGTACTTTTTTTGCACATTTCAAATTTTGCAGAATGCAGAGCTCTTTCTCTTAGCTCTTTCTTTTACTTTAAAAAGCCAAGCAATAAATTGCTCAATGGGATAGGCAAGCTCAAAACAACCTCTATTTCTCTACAATGAAACCCTAGTGCTCTAAGATCATCTAACAGTAGTTTAAAAAAATCTACCGCATCGCAAATCAAAGTCTCTTCGAGTACTTCACCTTCAAAGTCGGAAAAACGGCCCCCGTCCACACAGATCAGCGAGTCAGCAGAAGACGCTTTCCGACCAAAAGTTGCCTTGGTCGAAAACACTACTATCGGGTATGTTCATGAACTATCCAAACTCAGTAGAAATCGTGGAAATACAATGGATTATTGTTCGCTTCAACTCCAAACGGCTAAAAAGAACGTGGACGCACTGCTTTATAGCCCTCACAAATGACCTCTTCTTCACGAAAGTCAAGAGGAAAGATCTCCAGTGAAACTCACCTACCACCTCATTCACCTATACACCAGCTAAGGACAAAATTATAGTGAAAGACATGACCGCGATAACCACTTAACAGGATGAATATTCCTTTCAGTATCAAACCCCAACGGAAGTAGAACCGCCAGTTTACAAAGTATTAGATGTTCTCAATACTTCCAAAGAATGGGATGTCGTCACAGTTAAAGGCAAATCTTTGCTTTCAAAGACCAGCGTATGGTTGGAAGTCCTCGTAAAAGACTTAAACTTCTTGAAGCAGTATTGGACGACGGATCAGGGAGGATTTCAATAGACATTTGGGAGTCTCACATCAATAATGTCAAAACTGGTAAGTATTTCATATTAATGATAATAATAATATTTTATTATTAATATTGCGCCATGCTCAAAATTTGAAAATGCTCACATGCGCAATATGATAATGAGTATGCAAACATAACAATACCACTGTGCTATGTTAACTGACATTTCTTTTTTAATTTTTCTATAGGCCATGTTTATACATTGTCTTATGTTCACATCAGAGTCTGGAGTGAAAGAAAAAAACTAGCCACCACTATGCATACCACTATCCAACTACTAGACGATCAAGCCTTGCGAGAACTACTTACAGATGATAATGATGTCCTGTAAGAACAAACCCACAAGATAACTGAGGTTACCTCCAACTAGAACATTTCCAAATATTTATAATGTGTCCATTTCAACAAAAGCATCATTCAGGCAACATTCACAGATATAATAATCTGTGAACACTGTGGTTTTATGATGAAGAAAGAGGTCCTGCCAAACGAAAGTCGTAGCTAAAATAGCCATAGAAATAAATGGAAAAAGAAAATGTTTTTCGGATTCACCAGTCTATACTGGAGAAAATCTATCCAGATGTCCACATGATGGATAACATTGCTCTTGCCAGAGAGTTGTTGAACAATCTTAATAATCGTACCATTTTGTACAATCCTTCAAACAATAATGTTTTGGACATTCAGTAACAGTTATCAAGTTTACCACTTATATGTTGGACAATTAGCGTTTCCGTTCTACAAAAATTGTGCAAACTATAATGTTTCGGACATCCATCCAGTAACATGAACAGCTATCATGTTTACCATTAATATGCTGAAGAATTAGTGTTTTTGCTGTACAATATTCCAAACTAGACATTTATTCAAAAATGTTTTAAACAGTTATCAAGTTTACCAAACAGTATGATGGACAATTAAAGTTTTAATAATACAGTAGCTATAAATTCTGTTTATCAATACAATAACTATTTTGTTGTATTACAATAAACTTGTGTTCCTATATCTATGGCTTGTTTATATCTAACTGAAAGTATATTAATGTAGATTAATATTATATATATCTAAATGAAGATTGATATTATATAGTATTGCTTTAAATTTCTTTCACCTTTTGGTACTTAGTTTTCTATGATTCAAAATCAATGGCTTGTATTACATTTCTTTTGTGATTCGTTTTGCCCTAGAAAATAAAAATAACATTAAACCACGTTTTTAAACGAAAGAACGACTGAGTGTTCATTAGTCTTTTTGAGCGATAACGAAAAAAAAAATGTGATTATTTTAGTGTTGACGAAAAAAGCCATTTAAGTGTATGTAAATGCCCGTCGTAAGTACAAAACCAGATTCGTCCAAAAACATCAGCATATCTGGGTCAAACATAAGGGTGTTTGCCCAGTAATCAGCCCTCAGTTCTTTGTAGAGCTATCTGTCTAATCCAAAATTTGATAGAATTAATTAAAATAATTTGCAAGTAGACCAATGACTAAAATTACAAATACCACGTAGCCAACTAGTATAGCATACCAACTTAGTATAGAATTGAGAATAGAGCAAAGCCAAAGTGGGTTTTTCTAAGATCGACGCCAGCACAATAACTCTTCATGTTTCTGAAAATTCAAGTTCCCAAATCGTTTTATCGTACGAATTGTGAGTCGATGCTACCAAATTTTGCGACTATCGCCACAGTGTCCACTTCGAAATAAAAACCTCGAAATAAAACCACACTTAATCAATAGAAAAGCCAAGAAAAAATCTCATCCAAATAACCCGCTACCTAAGATCTTGGGACTACAAAACGGGCATTTTATAGCACTGTTTGGAACACAGTTAATTTCTCCCATGGTGCCCCTCGGGTTACGACACACACATCCGCGATAACCAAAGTGGAACCTTTTTTGAAATAGGTGTATAACCAGGAATAAAAAGTATGGAAACATACCAAAGAAAATACAGACAAAAGTGAAATGCATAATAAATAATTAATAAATTAACAAGGAAAATCTATTCTTATCCAATGACTGTCTGCCTTTAGCTACCGTTGAACGCAGACAGTCCCACTGCAGCATAGTTATTTAATAATATATAGATTTAGGCAATGCCTAGAGGCGGAGCCAGCATTTTGAAGTAGCATTTTTAAAGGTATTTTTAAAATACCTTTTTGTATTGACATTTAGGGGTAGTTTTAGGGGGATCCACGTGTCTTTAGAGTGTTTTTGTTAATGAGATTAAAAATATGTCATTTTTTTACTGCCATGTAATTATAAATTATAAAATGGATCAAGCAAGCACTCATTTAATAATATCAAATATGCAGTATGAAAGTTAACAAATACTAAACCTTGGTGTGAAAAAGGCTGCCTATACAAATAAACAAAAAGTCAAAGGGGAGCGGAAAAAGGAAGAAATGTGACTCTATTTATAAAAATGCGACTCTTTTCTAAAACAATATATAACAATAATGCAATAATAACTTGAATGAGCACTTTCCTAGTATTTTTCCCTTTTTCTATTACCCTAGGTTTGATATAAAACTGTTTTCTTTACAAATTTATTATTGAAAAAGCACAAGTTATCTTTATACAATTTTAGTACCTTGCTCTAATGTAGACTTGTATCAAAGCTACATTCTGACCAGCCTTGCCCTTGCAAAGAAACAAATTATACATGAAACAGCATTCCAAAGAGAGAATAACATAGTTATACATTTCAGGTGCCATATGGAAGTTTTGTCTATCACTTACTGGTAATACTTTATCACCAAGGTATTACAGCCATGCATTACATATTGGTGCAACCACCCTTAAGCAAGGTGGCCTGCTGTTTATAGAAACCCTGAATGCCACTCCAAAATTAAATGCAATGGAGAAGAACAAATTGACTTGGAAAACAAATTTTAAAAAACTCTTGATTTTACTGAAAGTATGCTAAATGAATATGTCTATTTTCAAACCTAACCTATTTTAATTGATTTAGGGTGCAGAGGGGAAACAGCAAATAATATCAATTGCATACAAAAAAATGTCAACAGAGAGAGAGAGAGAGAAAAAGAAGAAATGGGACTATATTATCCTTGATAAAAAAATTAACAGTAATGCAACAACACTCTCCCAACATTTCCCCTTTACTCATTATCTTTAGGTTGATAGAAATTTTTTCTTACAGATTTATCATTGAGGGCAAGTAGCTTGCTCCAAAAAAAACCTATTGCACTTATACTGTTGTATAAAAGTAAGAAATCCCCTACTATATTATCTTTAAGACATTTGCCTATTTTCATGGCTTCTAGCCTTTAGAATCAATTATGGCTCTCAGGTAGTCCTTGGCTGGTTTTACCTAAATTAAAGTGAAAACAATTAAGTATTTTTTTTTCTTTCAAAACAATATTTTCATCATGCCATTTATAACCTTACTAATTTCCCGCAATTATTTTAATACAAATTAATAAACACATTAGAAAGTATGCAATATGCAGACAATATTAAAGCACAGAAAATATAGGTAATAGGAGTTGCATTTTGTTTTGTTTTGTTTTTTATTTTCGATGAGAAAATTCCCTTGTAACTGTAAAGTCAATGTAGTTATGATAAAGTTGAAAAAGTTGCTGTATCTTCGAAAAGACTAAATACACAGAATATAAAGACAAGAAAGTCTTCTTTAGCAATATGTGACAAGATATTATTTGTCAGCCTTTATTAAATATCTCAACGCAGTCAATAAAGTATAGAGAAAACGAAGAATATCAAAGGATGTGTTATGCTCAAATTGTTTGATTAGACCACGAATTCTCAAAGCAAACTCTAGAAACACATGTATAAATCCAACAAGCTAAGTGACATTGATACAGTATCTTGACTATTTCTCTCGTTAAATTCTTACTTACCGTAAGGAATATACGCCTGAATTTATAGAACATGTAAGTATTTACGTATTTAACATTTTCATGGCGATTTTCGGTAGAATAAAAACCATTCAAGTGCAAGTTAAAATTATAAGCCAATTGGAATTCAAGTAGATGGTATTTTAGCCAATCGAAACAAGCATAGATGACTTTGATATGGCATATTGACGTCAAACTAAAGATGGTACGGTGTTTTGGTTTGAGCGATTGGTTAAGGAAAAAAACACGAACAAACGAGCATTATAAAAGCACAGCAATAAAAGGAAAAAAACCCTTCCATTTTCCCAATACAAATCATCTTCTAAAACTCACCTTGGCAGTGTTTTTTTTTTTGTCGCTTTCTCTTTGTCACCTGTGGTTGTTTTCGCTTTTGTTGTAAACTGTGAAGTTGTCGACTTTCTGCTAGCAACAAACTCGTTGACACAAGTGAATGATTTTTATAGCTGAAAACAGACATCAATCCAAAGGCCCTTTCTTCTCAGGATCTCCTTACATAGATATAGACGAGAATAAATACAGAATGGTATAGTGTAGAGCCTTTTTTAGTCCTCTTTTTAGCTGCTGCCACGGGCGATTTTACTATCGGCTCGTACTTCAGTTCCTCAAAGACTTCAGCCCATTTGAATCTGCATATTTTCTCATTAAATACTTTTTTCAAGCTTTTGAACTAAAAACACATTAAAGCGTCAGAACCAAGAGGGGCTTGATAGCTGCGCGGCTGTATTACTGGCTGGCTGGTTTGTGACACCACAGTGTAACCGCGCGATGACCACAAAACCAAGTCGCATAGCTTACCATATTTCTATACCTATGTAGCTCCGCTTTATATTGCTATGCTGCGCAATAAGGGCAATATAACCATATATAACCAGGAATTAAAAGTATGAATTAATAATTAATTAATAAACAAGGAAAATATATAGGTTGAGCAACCTGAGGCCAGGCGCAAAATGGCGAATGCCAAGCCCGTGGATAAATGTTGGTTCATCTTCAAGGATTACAAGTAACACGATTAAAAACGGTTAGAAACACAACAAGGGAAACTCGAAGAAAGACTACTTCACATGTCAGTCACATTCTCAAAATGGTTTCCAGAAAAATTCCAGAACTTTTATAAGAATTTTGAGCAGAATTCACACGTTTTAACGTCTCCGTTTGATATTTATGCTTCACTGCAACATTTATTATCGTACCCGTCGTTGCCAAAAGATATAGTGACGGCCCAGAGTCTATTTATACTCATTGACCCTAAGAACAGAAAGTGAGAGAGCACTGCCGTGGAGGACCATTGCGAGAAAGTTTCAGTTACTAATTCACTAGTTAAGCAAATAGCAAACGTTGCAATAAAGCACATCAATACATTGTTGGAGTTTAACGCCAATATGAAAAGACTATGTCATCAACTGCAATTGAAAGAGATATAGAATGGCCAACCAGAGCAACCGAAACGAGAATTTTAGCTTTTTGCAGATACGCTCATGAATGATAAATGTGATTCCTGTGGGGTGAAAAACAACGACATAGCCGTGAATACGCTGGCTAAGAATACTGTGTTCTTGAAAGCTAACACCATTGTAGGCGATGGCACAACAGCACAGGTGACAACAATGCTCACTGGAATTGCCGAGGCAGAGCAACCTGAGGCCAGGCGCAAAATGGCAAATGCCAAGCCCGTGGATGAATGGCGGTTTATCTTCAAGGATTACAAGGAACACGGTTACGCTACGTCATACACTGAAGACTCTCCAGGTCTGTGGATTTTTAATTATTGACTAAAAAGTTTCGACAATCCTCCACGGGAGATATTTCTGGAACGAAGGAGACAGGCACATGCAGAAGAAATTCTGCGTTTGCAACGAGCGGTACCATCTTGCCAGCTTGCGCTATTATCTAGGCCTTTTCAAAACCTACAAAAAGAACACTAAATTTCTGTACATGATTCAATCACAAATTTCCCATGGGGACATTAATGCTGTCAAATATGCAGACGAAGATTTAGTTGATTTATTTTAAACCATGGAAAATGAGAATCAGCTGAATAACACGATTGTTTTTTTTGTATTTGGTGATCATGGGTCACGGTTTGGCGAGTTGAGGAAAACCTTACTAGGGAAACTCTAAGAAAGACTACCTCACATGTCAGTCACATTTTCAAAATGGTTCCCGGAAAAAATTCCAAGAAAATGTATAAGAATTTTGCGACGAATTCACACGTTTTAACTTCTCCGTTTGATATTTATGCTTCACCAATGGTGTTCTTAATTCTATTCCTGAAAAACTGGTTCCATCATCCTTGAAGATTCTCCTTGAAATGGTCGCTGATTCAAATATCTGTAGTGGGAACCCTGACAGATTTGAAGGTATCTCGAAACGTGGCGGCCAACGCTTTGTTGCTGAGGGGACATCCTATTTCGAAGAGCAAGGCTACAATGTTACTGATATGAAATCAGGAGCTACGTACAATAGAACTATACGTACAAAGAAGTGCCTTTCCTTAGTCCCCCCTGGTTGCTCAAAGTGTGAAGGATGTAAAAGAGCAAGAAACATTTTACGGGCTAAAGAGTCAAGGCAAAACATGACAGGGCAGGAGCAGAAACTAGCCCAGAGTGGGCCATGACTCGCGGACCCAGTATAAACACTTGGGCCCAGACGAACTAATGGTACTATGGTTGATGAAAATCGTCACACTGAGCTGAAAAAAAATCTCATAGTTGGAAGACTGCCTCACTTTGAAGAAGGAACTTTTAAGTCCCTTTTCTGGTAACAACAACAAAAAAATGGCGTTTCTGCAGGATGCGAGAGGGAAGCGATGGCACCCTCTGATGATCAAGTGATGCAATTCCCTACGACAGATATCCCCATCCGCTTACTCATTATTGAAATCGAGTGGGATGGTTGAGCTATCGAGTGAATGCACACTATATGACTTTAGCCATTGGACTGATGCAGAGACTGGAATTAGTATCAGCATATTGGAAAAGCTACTTGATGAATTGGGAGAGATGAAAGACTGGGAAGTAAATGTCGGCATTATAATAGATGAAATTAAAATTAAAAGCGACCTTGTGTACTCAAAGTCCACTGGCCAGATTGTGGGGTTTGCCAACATGGGAACACTCAACAACTCCATGGAACATTTTGACAAACAGTGCAAAGATGAAAGTTTAGACGAGCCTCAGTTAGCTACCCATGTGCTGGTATTGATGGTAAGAGGGCTGTTTTCAAGCCTGAAGTTTCATTTTGCATACTATAGTTCAGTAGGGTTAACAAGTGCCCAACTTAACCCTTTTGTATGGGAAGAAGTGATGATTTTGGAGTCTCTCTAATAATAATAATAATAATAATAATAATAATAATAATAATATAGATTTATATAGCGCCTTTCTCCTATAGATCCAAGGAGCTTTACCGTTTTAATATTATGTTAAAATAATAATTACAAATTCATTACAATATATATCGAATAAATAATAAAAAGACAAAATAAAAAGTAAAAAAGTAATAAAAAAATATTTATGATACATAACTAAGATCATGAGAATCAATCATTAAGAGTCAATTGTCGAAGACGCTATTAAAAAGGAAGGTCTTGATCTTGGATTTAAACATACTCAATTCTTTACAATTCCGAAGTTCTAGTGAGCGGGAGTTCCATATAGCTGGTGCACTCACGGAACAGGCTCTAGAGCCGTAGGTATAAAGTTTAAAAAAGGGCTGTACTAAAAGAGACTTAGTTGAAGAACGAAGACTGCGCTTTGGTTTATAAGAAGTTAAAATGTCTTTCATTTAGTCTGGAGCGATTTAATTTAGGGATTTAAAAGTTAAAAGAAGGAGTTTAAAATGTATTTTTTCTCTGATGGGTAGCCAGTGTAAGGTACGCAGAACAGTAGTGACGTGATTGAATTGCGTGCTCGTGTAAGAAGTCGCGCCGCAGAATTCTGAACATATTGTAGTTTACAGATTTGCTTTCGATCAAGGCCAGTGGGAAGAGAGTTACAATTGTCTAGTTTAGAAGAAATAGAAGTGTGTATAAGAATCTCGCAGTGATTTTGGCAATATTACGTAGTTGGAAAAAGGAGGATTAGCATATTGAAGTTACTTGTTTGTCCATGGTCAAAGTGTTATCGAACCATACACCTATGTACATAGAACAGTTCTGTTTTGTCACTATTTAGCTGCAGTTTATTAGTCGTCATCCAGCTAGTTTATTTAACGAAGGCCAGATTCTATACAGCACTTTGCTTGCTTCACTATCGTGTTTTGGGTCGAATGATATGTATAGTTGCGTATCGTCCGCATAAAAATGGAAGTTTACACTGTGTTGTTTGATAACGTTAGCAAGCGGTGCAGTATATAGTGAATATAATATAGGACCTAGCACCGACCTCTGAGGAACGCCACAAAGCATCTTCTGACTTCGTCACCTATTTTTACATATTGGGTGCGGTTTGTTATACCATTTACTTGTTATACCATATCGATGTTCTAGTAGTTTGAGGAAGATTTCATGATTCACCGTATGCGGCAGAGAGGTCTAATAGAACTAGTATGACACATCTACCACTGTCTATTTCACAAAGGATGTCATTATGTATGCGCGTAAGTGCCGTTTCTGTACTGTGGCCCTCTCGGTATGCCGACTGGGAACGTTCAAGGAGATTATTGTTATCACAGTGCTCGCGCAAGCGAACAGCTGCAACTCTTTCCAGTGCCTTAGAGATACATCTCAAATTAGAGAAAGTGTCTATAATGTTTATGAACCTCATGATCGAGTGAGTCTTTTTTAAGTGAGGGATTTAACACAATTTTTGTTGTGGCTGTCAGGGATAATACCTGTTTCAAAAGACAAGTTAACACATTTTGTCAGTATCGCAATTAATGTTTCATGGCAATCTTTCATTAAATACCCTGGAACTGGATCCACCACACATGATTTTTTCCACATGGGCTTGAGAAGAGAGCTGAGTTCTTCATTTGATGTAATAGAGAGATTATCAAGCCAGTTAGAGGAGCATTTCTCTTCTGGAAACAGATATGTTTGTGTTGAAGGGAAAGTGTTACGAATAGTTTCAACTTTCTTTGTAAAAAAGTTTGAAAAACTTTCCGCGAGATCTTTAGGACAGTCACGAGACAGTAATTTATTACTAGATTTAGAATTTATAGTTTTATAGTTTCAGCATAAAAGTTCATTTTGAAATCATAAATACCCTGGTTTACTCGAACACATTGTTCAACATACATCTCACGATGGGTTTTTCGCCATAGTCGTTTAAGTTTTCTCCGCTGTTTCTTTGCTTCCTTAACCTCATCAGAATACCAGGGAGCAGCAGGTCTTACTGTTACAGTACTTGTAACTAGCGGAGCATGATTATTAGGGCTGAAGGTGCGCTCTCTCACTGCGGATTGGGCCACTCCAAATTGAAAGCTGTTCAAGCTGCATAGGGCTCCTAATTTCTAGATGGCGAGGTTGTTTAAAAGACACCAATTAATATACTCCGAGGAGTCACGTGACCTCTACTTCATCTGTGACCCTCCACATTTGATAAAGACAACTCGGAATTGCTGGGAGAAGTAACATAATGGACAGAGCAAGAGAAAAATGAAGGTAAATTCTAATTACATAATAACTGTAGTAATTTTGTTTTGCTTTACTGACATGTTTTTTTATTGTTCACCTGTCTAGAACGATGGGATGGATATCAGCTGGCAGCACCTAGTAACACTCTACGAACGGGATGTTTGCATCAACCGTAATGCCCCAGGACTGAGGCTGATTCCTAAGTTGACGCATGAGCATGTGTTTCTCAACAGCTTTTTACGTATGAGGGTCAACCTAGCTGCTCAGGTAATTTTTCAGGAACCTTTTTTTTTGGACAAAATTAAATTCAGAAAATGTGTTTATTTTCAGGTTTTGTCATCTTCTCTCGTCAATGCCTTTAAGTTCATTGGGAGGAGAACACCAAAGCTACTGGGAAATTTGTCTCAATGATGGACACCTTAAGAATGCAGTTGAAGGTGTCAGGTCAAGAAAGCTGTTCAAGTTGCCATACGAAAAAGGTAAGCAAATAAAATAGAAGGTTAACCTTTATAAAAATCGTAATATGTTTCAAACACAGAGTACAAATAAACTCACCCTTAGCTAGTCTCAATGATTTTTAAATGTTCCCTGAATCTACAGTGAGGTTTTTATAGGAATGCGATAAAATACCATATTCAACCCCAACACGCTTTAAATCTCTTATGCCCTATTTTTATGTACCTTGCACAAATTGGCAATCTGAAACTTTTGTAAAAGATCCCAGCATCAGAAACCAGCCTGTAAATTCTGATATATGGTTCCTATCTGTTTGATTTTCATTGTAGTCGTTGACAGATACCTTTCTTGGGTATCTTCACAGGCAGCAGTCTGTTGCAAGAGATTATGGACACCTACCCAAGGAGCAAACCAACAGAACGTGCCTTAGTCGTGAAACCTTGGAAGGTCTCAGAATAACTCGTAAGAAGTGTAGACATTCTGTAAAATTTAATCAGTTTATGGTGTTCTTCTTGATAATAATTTATACAATGATTGAGATAGTACAGATCATGAAGGTCGTGCGATGACGCAGCATAAGGTCATTTTAGGGGAATTTCTGCATCATCAGTAAACAACCGTCTCAAACAAAAAGACTTTGGTTTTCAGAACTCAATGAAGACACGCAAATAATATTTTATTTTTTAAGTAAAATCACCACAGGCTTCCATGTTAGATGAGCTAGGGAGCATGTTTGGGAGTTGATATCGGACTTAGATATTCCTTGTTTGTTTTAGTTAAAGCATTTGTGGAGCTTGGGAAGATTCTTCTTCAAGAACCAGGAGTTAAATTCCTACTCAGTGAAAAGTTCTGCCAGGACCCACTAGAGGAATATTTTGCAAAGCAAAGGAGGTGTGGTGGTGCGAGCGACAATCCAACATATGCTCAGTTCAGAACTACCTAGCCTTGCAAGTTACAAATTCTGCTGCTATGGCTTCTGCCAAAGGAAACTGCAGAGGAAACAGAGGAAGGAAGAGACTACAGCCTTCAGATTTTTAATCATTTTGCAATTCTGACATACTTTCAACTGTCATCTGGAATTCATTTGCCATATCACTAACTTACAACAATATCTGAAAAAAGAGAATAAATAATCATTTCCCAAAAAATTGTCTCATTACATTATTGTATTAACTTCCTTAAATTCATAATTCAATGAGAGCCCTGTCATATGGAATTTTATGGCAGAAGGACCTTACAGGTAGCTAAGTGTATTAATATAAACTACTCACATACTTTGTTGTGGACCAATTTGATTTGCTATTGACACTGGCTATCTGTTCAAGCAGGAAGAAGCAAAACTGAGAAACCTTAATCTCAATTTGAGTTGGGTTGTACTAAAAAAATCAAACTACTTGTACACTATTTTTTGACTGGTCTGACTATTGGGTATGCTGTGCCAGTCCTTTGTGCAGGCTTTTCTCACCCATGTCCTTACAAATGACTTGGCACGTAATTCTGTGTATTGTCCGAGAACCATCTTGAACACTTTAAAACTGATCTTCTCACGATTAATGTCGCGTGTTATCCTGTCACATGCCATTACAATGTAGTGATGTGTGCGTGATGTAGCGGAACAGATTAAGAGATTAAGTTGATGATTGTATGACAGTTAGGTTGCTAGTAATACGATGCTGGGTGTATCAGATTCAGACTTAAACCCGATGTCGAGAGCGAGTGAATTATATAACGTCCCAACTTCATTGTAATTCTTTGTCTCTGGGCCACCAAACCCTATCCTGACCGAGCTATTACAACAACACCTTTGGAGCATAATAGTTCAGCCATTATAGCTTGCTTCAAGTTCCCACCAGCGTAGTTAATCAGAAAACTATTATTGAAATAGTTCCGAACAAACTCCTCAATACGACGCATAGAATTCGCCGTTCACATGGACCAGTCTTCCTCTGTCAACACTTTTTGTCCACTTAGATGTGTACTCGAGAAATGAAGTTGTAGTGTTGCACTTGTCTGCAGACTGAACCCACTTGTCCACAATTGATGCATGCTTGGCAGACTTGTATCTTTGGGCTTTCCGTCTGATTAATAGGGGAATGTAGCCACAAACATACCGAAGAGCATTTCCTTCTAGCTTGTCCATTTGGTGACCATGTCATCTCTCTTTTCAGTCTAACAGCTCTATCCGAGATCGATGCCTCACGTCTGACTAACAGTTCCTTGAGCAAGCCATCACTGATAAACTGACAAAGCATACTATTACCAGTAGGCAGTCCCAAGTCTCTCAGTAAAATCCCCCACTTTCCAACAAGTGGCTGAGGATCTTTGGAAATCTTTTGTCATCTCATTATGTACAGACGAGGTAAGGTAATTTAAAAAATAAATAAATAAATAAAAGGAATCGGGACAGTACAGGCAGGCACTGGGTACTTTTACGTCAAATCCACTACGATAGTGTGATTTGCTGATATACTTATTAATGTATAGGAATGTGATATGTATTTATTTGTTTATTATTTTAATATTGAAGAGAATAAAATAGCACCCATTTTTCTGGGAGGAACTTTAATTGATCCTCTTTTTTAAAATAAATATTACCTCCTTGACACATAAAAGCCTTCCCTGATAATCAAAGCATCAATTTATTTTGAACATGAGCTTTATGTTTCACATAGGGTGCCTTTTTGTGAGTGATGGAACATGATGCATAATAAAGGTCGAGGGGAGGGGGGTTCTACACAAGTGCATGCTGGAAAAAACATGCTGGCTATGCTGGCATGATGCCGACTTAGTCACTATGAAATTTAAACACGCCTCTGTCTTCTTCCCGCAATGATGAGGATTACATTGCCATGCAACTCGCACTAACAAACTAAGATACAAAAAAAAACAGAAAAAGGAATGGAAGTTATTTCCAGTGGGTTTTTATTATCTTGTGTTTGTTTTGTAAATCAGTGAATCGTGCATAGCAGACTTATACAAACGCATCCATAACTGCCAGGGAATTTAAACATCCTCGACGGCAACTGCAGGAAAAAAAACTCTATACAATAATCGTATTGTTCCTGGCGCACTGGCGAGTTTCATGCTATGAAGGAAGAGAAGGAAGGAGATCCTGGAACCAGGGTTTCATAATTATACGTGATGGCTAGAACACTGCAATCCAACCCCAATGATTCCATCCAATTACTCTATTCATGTTCAGCTTGATCACACATTCATCATTACCCTGCTAGCAGAGGCCTCTTTTTTTATTCCGCTTGGCTGGCGATACAAAGGAAAAAAGCCGTTGCCGACTTAGTCACTATGAAATTTAAACAGTATGCAATGAAAACGCCTCTGTCGCATTCCTACAATGATAAAGATTACACGGACTTAGATACAAAAAAAGACAAAGGAATAGAGGTAATTTCCAGTGGGCTTTTATTCTCTTGTGTGTGTTTTGTGAACAGGTGAATCGTGCATAGCAGACTTATACAAACGCATCCATAAGGGACGTGTCATTATTTAGCGGGATGGAAGGGGGGAGCTCTGATTTTTTTGCGGGAGGGTCCAAATTTTTTTCACATCTCTTAGGGGAGGGTCCAAATTTTTTTGAACAAATATTTTTTGTTGAATATTTCTTTGCTCCATCACATAAACCCCAACATGGAACTCATTAATCTACATAGTTGTGTTACTTTGCGAGTCAACCATTGACTGGCCGTTGTGCAATTAACATCTTTAATTACTTCATATATATTATATAATATAATTACATCATATTCTAAAACTCATAGTCAGATAAATGGGCATGGAGTAGGATTTATTACAATATGGTCCAATTTTCTCCGGTGACTCTGATGAGTCACAATGGCCGAGGGTTAGGTGACTTTTTTCTTCATCACCATCGTCATTTAAAGGCCCATGATAGGCGCGTACACGGGGTGCGCGCATCCCCCTCCCTTTAGGGGAGAAAAGTGGGTTATTTCTTATTAAGAAATCTTCAAATACTATGCTTTTTTCATACTAGACCATGACTGCGCGGCCCTCTCCAGCCATTCTTCAAATACTATGCTTTTTCCATATGAATACGCAGCCCCCCTTCAGCAAATCTTGGGTACGCGCCTGTATGTGTTCAAGAAAAGAAAGAGTAAAGAGTCAAGGAGAAGGCTGAGAGACGAATAAAAAGTTGAAAAAGTTGAAAAAGTATGATAACTATAACTGGGTACAACCCAATAGAGAGGGCAAGCACAAGAAGCTAAAGGTGTCGGTCCTTGATCTATACATAGAGAACGAGAAGCTCAACTGCTAGAAGTGGATATTAAAGGGAGATCAAGTCGATGCCATTTCCTTTGCACGGAGGACTGTAGCGAACGCTAGGAGCGAAGGGCCAGAAAGTGAAAGTGGCCTTTCAAAGGAGGTAAAGTAGGAGGATGAAGCGTCAGGGGCGGATCCAGGATTTTAAAATAAGGGGTGGATAATGGCCGGATAGACGGCTTATAACTGATCCAGTGGTTCTTGGTAGGTCACATAGACTTAACAATACTTCACGCTTAATTGGATTTGTCGCGTCAGCAAAGCAGGCGAAGGCACATGGAGAGTACCTTCCGTCTCACAGATATTTATTTTCTTTCGACTTTCTTTTTAACTTAAAAAGAGGGGGTGGATATCCACCCAATCCGACCCCCCTGTTTCCGGCCCTGCTTGGAATGATGATATTGGATGAATGATATTGGAAGTGGATAAGGGGAGTTCATCAAATGCATAGACGATGAGTCGGAGGCTGATGGGGAAGACGATAAGTCGGAGAGTACAAATGACGGTAACCGGTGCAAAAGGGATAACACAGCACGAAAATCCATATTTACGCACCTTTATGCATGTGTGTAAATGTGCGTGTAGGCTGACCTACATTTACGCTTCTTTACGTTCCGCGTAAAGGGTGATAAACATTCACGTATATTTACGTTCTGCGTAAAAATGGCGTTAAGGGTGATAACAATTTACGCATCTTTACATTCTGCGTAAAGATCGCGTAAAGTGTAATAAACAGAGACATTTTAGAAAATAATTGTATCAATACCACTGGGTCTGTATCCTCAAAGATTCGGTGCAACACGAGGTGTTAGTCTAGTGTAGTAGTCTAGCCAGGCCAAAAGAAAACAATGATACGAGTGTACAAGTGATAAATACGCTAAGGTGTATTTCACGGGATTATGATACTCTAATGTAATGTAAAAACTGTGAACATTATCTTGATGCGTGGGCGAAGCAACTCTTGATGCGTGGGCGAAACTACTCTTAAAGACGTGGGCGATACAACAACTTGGGTGAAACCACCGCAATTCGGTACTAAAGGGGTTCTAATATGTTCTAAAAGTTATGATATGTACCGATTCTTTTCTTTTTTGTTTTATGGATATACCATACACACATTCCTTTGGGGGTACTTACAGTTAAAGTCGTTTGCGTCTCGTCATGAGTATTTCATTAGTTTTGATTTTTCTAAAGCAGCGCGATATACGTGAGCGATACAACAACGTGGGCGAAATTACCTGTTACCTTTAGTACCCGCTCGATGAAGGAATGCAAGTAAAGTCCGAAACGTTGGAATCTGTCGACTTTTGTTTTGTTTGTTTTCCCTTAACTTGTTATAAACAACAAACGAATATATATGACGTCAAAGAAATCACTAATGTAAGCCGCTTTGCTTTAATCACTTGGAATATCTACGATATCCTTAGTCTAATGTACTTCAGGGACCTACTTCCCGTGTGCGTTACACGTTCGGTGTTTGTTATGAGTTTTACTAAATATATAGATTTAGGCACTGCCTAAAAGCGGAGCCAGCTTTATCACAATATTTTCATATGAGAATCCTTGGGCAGATAAGGGTATGACCCCCCTGAAGATTAGAGTTTTCCATTATTTTAGAATAAAAAGATGCATAATATTAAACTTAACCTTTGTATGCTTTATATATCCTTCCCACCCGCCTTGCATACATACAACTTGTTAAAAATGCATAGTCCGGGCTATATTTTATTTGATCTTATTTATTTCCCCACCGTAATGAAATGCTTGATCCTATATTTGATCTTATTTTTTCCCCCAGTGTAATGAAATGCTAGACCTCCCTCTCCCAATCCACTTCTTTTGCAGCTAACCCCAAAAATATTGGTGATATTAGTATTATTTATATAATGATAAATATGATATTATCTACCAATAGCAAAGAGGAGGTTACAAGCTTTAAGTGTGTTAGCTGCATTTGATAAACAACTGATACTGAACAGATATTTCCTTATTTGCTACATTTCTACATAAAATAATCGGGACTCATAAATGTACCTGGCATTTTACATAGTCCTTTCATTGAGTGTAGCTTTGAAGACCAAGAGATTTCAGGAGATCTTTGCTGCAAGGGAGCCCAACATTTCATGCCCAAAAAACCCATGATGAACATTTCCAGTCCCTCTTTAAACACTTTTACTAAGTTTAAGTACCAAATTAATAGAAAATGCAACTACAGATTTTTGTAAATACAAACATTTTAATACACCATCCTTATATCCTACTCCACTCTTGCAGCATATAGTATAGAAAATTTTTACCTTTAAAAAAATCCAAGACAAAGTTTTTAACCACTAAAGATTTGCTGTCATAAATGTTACTAAAACATAAGATAAGAATAGAGAAATCACAGTTTAGACAGCAGCATTCATTCAGGAGGGGGATGGGCTTCAAAAAAGTCACACATACTATAAGCAGGTGTTTCATTAAGGCACTGAGGCCTGCAGAACAGCCAGCTAGAATTTTCCAAGCACTAGCTACTTTTTAAACAAAAAGTCAATTCAAGTTTTATTTGAACTAATAAAATAAAACAACTTCCATCCCTACTTATGGACCACTGTTAACCTGAAACCCCTGTATAAGTGTTCCCTGCTCACAAATATTAAAATTTTTTTTCCTGCACACACATACTATAAGATAAGTGTTCCCTGCTCACACTTACAATAAGCTTTCCCTGCACACACATACTATAAGTGTTCCCTGCTCACACATATAAGTGTGTTCCCCACTCACACATACTATAAGTGTTACTTGCTCACACATACTATAGGTGTTTTGTGCTCATACGTATTGAAAGTGTTTCCTGCTCACGCATACTGTAAGTTTTCTCTACTCACACAAACTGTAGGTTTTCCCTACTCTCACTCCCTGGTCTTTGTAAATAAAGATATGCACAAGGCCTATGCTACTAGAGTAGAGAGCATTAAATAAAAGAAATAAAATGAATTTTAGCAGATATTGTGTAGACACAAAAATGTAACTAAATAAGAACTATTTTTTTAGGCTCTGAATAGACATTAATGTATCTATTCAGGGGCTCATAAGTAAGGGTAATCATCTGTATTATATAAGTGTCACGGCGTTTCATAGGATCAGGCTATTTTTAGACGCACGGATTAGCCAATCAGATAACAGGCGGAAAAATTTGACTTTGTCTCAAGGAAAAATGGCGGTCGAGAAGGGGGAAACGACGCTTGCTTTTCAAAGTCTTCCTACATCGTCATATGCCTCCTAATTTCTGAAGCCTTTTAGCCACAGATAGAAAAACATTTTCTCACTAGCCTTGGACTAATTATTTATCAATAAGTGGACTCAAACTTTGTTACGAGGACATTTTTTCTTGCTCTTGCAAAGCAATAAATTCGGAAATAAGTGATCATTTGTTTCGATCTCGAAATTTTCTCGCTGAGAGGCCATATTATCATTCATAAGGAGTTGGATACTGCTAGTTAACTAACAATAGTGTAAGAAGTAACATACGGAAGTTTATGTCTTGTTTTTTGTTTTACATTTATTTTAAACCAGCTCTTCAAAACTGTAAGTAATTGTGTTTGTATAAGAAAGAATTTAGTCATGATGCGCATAAATACCAACACTCATGACCTGCCACGGACTCAACTTGCCCTGATCTGGTAAGAAATTGTAAAAAAAACATGTAAAAGTATACTAACATAAAAGGCATTACTTTTGTGTTTTTTTTTTGTAAATTTTGTTTCCATTTTTAAGCTTAATTAAAAAATTGATACTTGCTACTTACTCATTTAACTTATAATCTGTTATGAATAATTAAAGTATTACATACTTGCGGTATCTAAATTTGTTCAAATTTGACTTTCTTTTGACTGACCTCTTGGCTGTCCAGAAATCATAATAACATTTCAAATCATTGCAAAAAAAGCCAGGAGTGCATTTAAAGCATGCATATCTGTCATCCTGGCCTGTAATAAGACTTGCCATCATTATAGTAATGGCCCTTGTAAAATATTTCAAAAGAGTTATTGATGGAAAGATGATGGTGTCACTCAAACAGTTTCAGGCTCTTGAAATATTGTGGATCAATTGGGGAAATGGACTCCTGGTGCTTGGGCCCCTTATCAAATATTATAAGATTTTTTCTCAGACTTACCTAACCTTTTTTTTGTATATAGACATGGGATCTATGGATTGTGATCCGTTTCCTTTAGTTGCTGAATGGTTCTTTATCATTGTGCCAATTGTGCGATGATTATGATTCACCCTATATAGCTACAAACTCCCTTGACTTAGCTTCAAAATACCCAGTTTGTGTCTATTTTCCTGGTTTGATAAGATGTTGAGAATCTAGGCAAAAGTCAATAGCTTTCATACTATGACTTTGATAACCAGGATTTAAAAGCTTTGATTTGTTGGTGTCCTGCTTCAGTCCGTGAAGAGAAAAATCTGGCCTTGCACCAAAAAAATGTTGTGTTAACACCATGCAAAAATGAATGTACACAAAATGGGCCAAATAAGTTCAGGAAGAAAACCACTTGACAACTTCTATCCTGCTGGATCTTGTGGACTGTTTCAACAGTTAGGAACAAATACAGACTTTAAAAGAAAAATGTTGACACCATTCAGAGGTGCTTCTAATACACTATATTTTGGCAGGCCAATACCTGCAGTTAATATTTAATAGTAAGAGTAGCATGTTTGCAGTTAATAAACTTCAATAATAATTAAGTGAAAAAATGATAATTATAATAGGGAGTTGTGTAAACTAAGATATTTTACAGTAAACAAAAGTTAACAATCAAGCTTTTTGAGTAGCAAAACACATTTAAAAATGTAGCAGATAAAAGAAAAACTTCAGGATATTTTCCTTTTCATTTCATATAATTATATCTATTGCAGCGAAATAACAGACTGTTATTATTACAGGAAAATAATAGACTGTTTGAGTGGCAGCATAATCTTAACCACAAGAGTTTTTCTGAAAGATTTAACCCATTGACTCCTGGCTTTTTTTTACCTGAATTTACAAAAAAACAGACTGAAAACAGATACCTCCCCCCCTATTCTGAGTTTTATACAGCCCGTCAAAGTCAAACACAGCTGCACCTAGTCAGGGGTATCCAAGCTTTCCAACAGTGCTTTGCGGTCCCCATTTTTAAGTTGTGTAATATTGCCAACAGCCACACCCGCCACAATTGTAAATAAATCTGCTTTGATACCTAGTCCTTTATGGGAGATTGTGGCTCTGACTTAAAAGTCTATAAGCGGTTTCTCCTTTCTATAACAGACTATAGGTTCATTAAAGATTCTAGCCGTATGAGGCTGAGATCCGTGATAAGTTGCCAGTTTTTTATAAGAATCTTCAAAAGATTCTGTTTAGCCGGGTGGAACCTCATGACAAAATGTTTAGATTCGTTTATTAGATGCCATGTTTGCCTCAAAACGCATTTTGCCTGTCCGTGAATTCAACACTCGCCGTTATGTATGTTGTGAAATCGCGTAACCGTATCTAGAATAAGTTGCGGATTTCGGCTTAGAAGGTGGCAAGTGAGGAATTTGTTCTCAACGGACCTAGGCCATCTCCCTAGACACAAACCCTTCTTATAACTAAGAGGGTGGCAAGAGGAGAGAATGCGTGTACTGAAAAGTTTCAGTAAGCTATGGACATCAAAGATCTTTAAATCAATGAATCTTTCGCCCTTTTATAGACTTCTGATGAAGTAAATAAAGTGCGTAGTGTCTTTGAGATTACACTTTTGCTTGAGCGTTATATGCCGCAGAAATGGATCTACGGAGGACGATATACGCTAGACGTGGTTTATGAGGTGACAAAAACCTTAGGTGACATATTATATGTCTTTGTGGTGGAATTTGTCGTTCTTTAATGTTTCACGTCTATGGGAGCGTTGCTCGACCTGACATAAGCGCTTTCTTTGTGCATGTAAAGTTTCTTAGAGTTATTTAGGACATATCTGCAGTACAGCTCACTCCTGTTTTAATAGATTTCTTAAAATCAAACAGGAAGATTTGAGGCTGCCGAGAATCGCCACTGTAACTCGTAGAATTCAAAGTGCACTTAGGCTAAATCTGGCTTTTTCTGAGAGAGGGCTCGCTCATCTCGTCTAAGGTGCCTTCCGATGTCATCGTTTGATGAAAAATCGGCGGGCGGTTATAGCGTTTACAAGACCGGTTTCGGACTCTTAATGAAGAGACCTTCGTCAGTTGTTTTTCGCTAGGTTGCTAATGAGGACTTCGTAAAGTATGCTCGATTAGCGGATTGTGACATGAAGTCGCGGGCCCGTTTATATATCAGAGGTCGGACGAATCTTTAATTGAAGTGACTAGTCGGTGATTGGCTATCTAGCCGGAGTTGGGGGATACAGTTCCCTGCTCTGGATCATTGGTAAAAAGGATTAAAAGAGCATTACTGAAATGCCGCATTTGTGAGTCTCCGACTAGGAAGAAAGCGTCGAGTTTTTTTGTAAACCACTCTGCAAGCCTCTTCGCTTGAGTAGTTTTTTTACTACACACGCCTCGTTCTGTGGAACCCAGTCGTACAACTCGGCGGATATGACTTCGCTGAAATCAGTACACCCTTCGCAGTTACAGTTGCTCGTTCCGTTACCACACAGGCCGGTTATTTATTCGCTACAGCAAGTAGTCGGACTGTCTGGCTCGCAAACTGATGAAAGGTCATATCTATACGTAGGTCCAGTTTTTGCACCGTACTCTGACCCGCAATAAATCGAGGCGAGAGTTTTGCCGGTTTATCTCGCAACTCGCGAAGAGCAATGTCTTTGTTGTCTCGATCTCGTTCGTGTTCTGGTGTCACCCACGCCTTCTTTTTCCATTTACCATGTGAGAGGCACTCCAATATATACCGACAGAAGGGTTTTGCAGTCGGTTCTACCTCTGATTCAACCCAGTGGGCATACTGCTCAGGAATGAAATCTGTTTGTTTAGGATTCAAACCTTTTAAAACAAATGTTGTTAGAAACATCGTCGAGACGATAATAGCTATAAAACCTAACCGTAAGCGAGTCATCCTATTCTTTATCATTTGTGCAATATTTGAGGTAGTAAAAACTTACACAACTAACATTTATGCAATATTTTAAGTGTCTGACTACTGTAACATGTTTACACAATTACATTGCAGAAAGATAACTTAACGCAACAGAATAGGGCTTAGCAGTTTCTACTAAAAATGCATTTAAATACAAGATTAATAACTCAATTAAAACAACCAAGTATTGCCACATCAAAATAAAAAAAAGCTTAGCAGCAGAATCAAACTAAATAATGTATTTCAAACTAACTGTTGACGTCAAACTAAAGCAGGTACGTTGTTTTAGTTTGAGCGATTGGTTATGAAAAAAAAAACACGAACAAACGAGGATTATAAAAGCACAACAATAAAAGAAAAAAAAAAACTGCAATATTCCCAATACAGATCATCGTCTATAACTCAACTTGACAGTGATTTTTTTTTGGTGCTTTCTGTTTGTCACCTGTGGTTGTGTTGTGTCGACTTTCTGCTAGCAAGAAACTTGTTGACACAAGTGAATAATTTTTATAGCTGATAACAGACATCAATCTAAAGGCCCTTTCTTCTCAGGATCTCCTTACATAGATATAAGACGTGAATGAATACAGAATGGTATAGTGTAGAGCCTTTCTGAGTCCTCTTTTTAGCTGCTGCCACGGGCGGGATTCACTAACACTCGGGTAGATTTTACTATCGGCTCGTACTCCAGTTCCTCAAAGACTTCAGCCCATTTGAATCTGCGTATTTTCTCATTAAATACTTTTTTCAAGCTTTTGAACTAAAAACACATTAAAGCGTCAGAACCGAGAGGGGCTTGAGAGTTGCGCGGCTGTATTACTGGCTGGCTGGTTTGAGACACTACAGTGTAACCACGCGATGACAACAAAACCAAGTCGCATAGCTTACCATATTTCTCTACCTATGTAGCTCCGCGCGCGGCCTGCTGCCGCGCTGGCTCCGCTAATATATAGATTTAGGCACTGCCTAAAAGCGGAGCCAGCATAAAAAAATGTTTTTAATGAGATTAAAAAAGCAATTTTTACTGCCATGTAATTATGAATTGTATTGGCCCCTCCAAATGGATCAAGCAAGCACTCATTTAATAATATTAAATATGCAGTAAACCTGGTGTAAAAAAGGCTGTCAAAGTTCAAGGTGCCTCAGTTGATGACAATGTTTTTCGAGAGTCTAATGGTCAATTCTTATTTGTTCCACTATGCATATTTTTTTTATCAAAACAGCATAATAACAATCTTCGACCTTGTAAAGAATATATTTAGGATGTAACAGCATTTCAAAGATTTAGATGCCATTCTGTAGTTTCCATGTACTGCAACTGATTATTCAGAAGAATGTGTTGAAATTAATACATATTAGTGCACCCACCCTTTGGCCAGTTGTTTTTAGAAACCCTGGATCCACCCATACTAGCTACTCAAAAATGAATGCAATGGAGGAAAATACTAAATTACTGAAATTTCTTTAATTTAAAAACAAACCATGTTCATTGAGTTATGTTTGGGGTAGAGAGGAATAAATAAACAAATAAACAGAAAGTCAATGGGGAGTTGAAAGGGAGAAATGTGACTCTATTTGAAAAAATGTGAATCTACTTTAGAAAAATATATGACAAAAATGCAATAATAGCTTGACTGAGCACTTTCCTAACATTTTCCCTTTCCCTATTACCTTTAGGTTTGATATAAAACTGTTTTCTTTATAGATTTATTATTGAAAAAGCACAAGTTTGTTATCTTTATATAATTTATTAAGTAAGTACCTTGCCCTAATAAAAACCCTTTTATAGAAGTTCCATTCATGTACGCTACTACACTAGCACTAGCTACATTCTGACTGGCTTTGCCCTTGCAAAGAAACATATAATGGATGAAACAGCATTCCAAAGACAGAATGATATAGTTAGATACACTTCAGGTGCCACTTACTAGTGATACTCCATCACCAAGGAAATTAAAATCCACAAATATACCTCAGTCATGCATTACATATTGGTGAACCCACCCTTTAGCATGGTGGCCTGCTGTTTTTATTTTATCCACACATGCTAATGCTACTACAAAATTTTAATTTTGTAATTTAAAAATGCAATCAAATGGAAGAGAACAAATTGACTTGGGAAGCAAATTAAAAACAAATCCTTGATATTACTGATTAGTGCTAAATGAAAATGTCTAATTTCAAACCTAACCTATTTTAATTTATTCAGGGTGCAGAGGGGAAAACAGCAAATAATTATCAATTGCATATAAAAATAGTCAATAGAGAGAGAAAAAAGAAACTGGGACTATATTTTTGATAAAAACTTTAACACTATAGCAACAACTTGATTGAGCACTCTCCTATTATTTCCCCTTTCCTCATTATCTTCAGGTTGATAAAAAGTTGAATAGTTGTATGGTGTCGTTAAATCTGCACGGGTGGCTCTCTTATACGCTTGCAGAGGGAGCTACTACAACACAACAAATGGATCTAGCAAGGGCTATCAAATGTATTGACAAGCGAGACAAGCGAAGCCCTTAACAGCGGAGATATTCTCTGTACTACCGCGACTAGCAGAGCTGAAAAACGCAAGGCAAGTTTCCTTGGTAGTGTGGTCAGACAAGGAAGATGGCGGCTAAGAGTGGGTCTCCGGTGTTTATGATATTTTCTGTGCTATTTTGTTATCTTGTGTTTTTTTAACCCGGACCCAAAGCTCTCTAAGATCATCGCCGAGCCGTATATGAAAAATCGACTTCTGCCTTCATCTTGTTTTAGAGTAGTGGCAGTTATCGATCTTGGCCAGCTCGTTAAGGTCTTTTTGTCGAAGTTTGGTTTTCGGAACTGAGTCTTTCAAGATGGTTAAAGCGAGGACAAACTGTGTTAATGGTAGTCGGACATGATCCACCAATCGACATTACAATCTACTCTGATGTGTCTATGAATCCTGGCCCTCAACATAAGAACAATTTAAATCATACCAAGACGAAACCAAAAAATCTTCCGGTCCATTATTCAAATCTGGTACGAGTTCCATTGACAGAGCCGGCAATTGTTCACAACAATAGACCTCAGTTTTTGAGGTGTTGTGTTCTCAATGCCCGGTCAATTAGGAACAAAGCGCCTGACTTTGTTGACCATATTTGCGATTCTAATGTCGACATTGCTGTTATTACCGAAACCTGGTTAAAACCTGGAGATTCTGCGGCTAGGATTGCTGCCACACCGCCGGGATACAGGCTACTCGATCACCCTCGCTCAGACAGAAATGGGGGTGGTACTGGTATATTGGCACGGGACTCACTTGTAATTAAAAAAGCAAGAGCGGGTATTTATGATTCTTTTGAGTATTCGTGTCTGGCTCTACTCGTCTGCGTTTACTTGCCATCTATAGGCCACCATACTCGTCAAGTCATCCGCTCACTGTGAGCATGTTTATCTCGGAATTCGCCGAGTTCCTGGAGTCTGTTGTCATGACAACTGAGCCTCTGGTGTTGACTGGTGATTTCAATATCCATGTTAATATCGATTCTGATAACGATGCAGCTCGCTTCTTAGATCTACTGTCATCAATGGGTCTACAGCAGCACATTAACTTCCCTACTCATATCTCTGGGAACACCTTGGATTTGCTTATCTCAAGGACTCTAGATTCTAGTCTCATACATGATGTCCGACCTGGCTCTTATTTCTCAGACCATTGTATAGCATTTTTCGCCATAAATGTTTCAATGCCGGAGTTCTCTAGGAAAAAGGTATCCTTTAGGAAGGCGAAGGCTATTGACACAACAGCATTCATGAGTGATTTGTCTGCCTCGGAACTGTGTCAGGACCCACCTTCGGAGACTGTGCAATTGGTCGACTGTTATAACAAAACACTTGCTGGATTACTCGATCGCCATGCGCCACTCAAGACGAAAACAGTTACAGTCAGACCCCAAGTGCCCTGGTATTCTGAGGAAATCCGTGAGGCTAAGAGAGTGCGCAGGCGCGCAGAAAGAAAATGGAGAACTACTAGGTCTGCTGATGATCTCGCCTCATTCAAACGACACAAAAATCATGTGACGTATTTGCTGAAAGAAGCCAAATCTGCTTTTTTGATTGACTTTGTCAGTCAGAATTCTGATAATCAAGGCAAGTTATTTCGTGCTGTGAAAGATCTTTTTGTGGAAAAGAACTCACTATGCTTCTCGGACTATGCGGATAAATCAGCATTGGCCAACGACATAGGAAAGTATTTTGTGGAAAAAATCAACCGACTGCGTGATGAGCTTGACAAGGGTTGTAGTGCCTCGGAGAATGTACAGAGCAGTGATCTGGTGAATGACTGTACTGTAGAAACGGTCTCTCTAGTCCCTCGAATGGAAGCTTTCAAGTTGTTGACTGAGGAAGATGTACGCATGCTCATTAAGAATTCGAAATGTACTTCTTGTTGCCTCGATCCCATACCTACGCACTTGTTGAAATCCTGTAGTGAGCCACTTGTTTCCGTGATCACCAAGCTAATCAATAACTCGTTAGAATCAGGAATTTTTCCTGACTGCTGGAAAGAGGCTATTGTCGTACCACTGTTAAAGAAACAGGGATTGGAATCTATCTTCAAGAACTTGCGTCCTGTGAGCAATTTAGCTTATGTTTCCAAGCTCATTGAGCGTGCAGTTTTCAATCAGACGATTAATCACCTTATTCAGTCAGCGCTTTATCCGCTATTACAGTCTGCATACCGCAAGCATCACAGTACGGAAACGGCGTTGGTCAAAGTTGCTAATGATATATTATTGAATATGAACTCGCAGCGCGTTACATTACTTGTACTCTTAGATTTAAGTGCTGCATTTGATACAGTTGATCACTCAATTTTGCTCCAACGTCTAACTGCTAGCTTCGGCATCGGTGGGAAGGCTTTGGAGTGGTTTACGTCATATTTATCAGGGCGCAGCCAGCGTGTGTTGTTTGAGGGGGTGACGTCGGACAGCTTTGATCTGCTTTTTGGTGTCCCACAAGGCAGCTGTCTTGGCCCGCTTCTGTTTGTACTTTACACCTCCAAGCTCTTTGAGATAGTACAAGCCCATCTGCCGGATGCACATTGTTTCGCTGACGACACACAACTTTATCTATCTTTTGATCCCAATAGTGAGACGGACCTAGCGGATTCTTTGGATGCTATGGAACGATGCATCAATAACTTACGTACTTTGATGTACCAGGACAAGTTAAAAATCAATGACGATAAAACTGAATTTCTTGTTATCGGATCGAAACAACAGCTGTTGAAAGTAGATAATTGTTCAGTTCGTGTTGGCAATATAGATATTATGCCCGTTTTAGAAGTGCGCAATCTTGGTGCCTGGTTCGACTCACATTTTTCTATGTCGACCCATATTTTTAAGTCTTGTAGTTCAGCGTTTTTCTGGCTGCACAATATTAAGAGAATAAGCCAATTTTTGCCTAGGGATAAACTAGAAATGGTGTTACATGCCTTTGTTACCAGTAGAATAGATTTTTGTAATGGACTCCTTTATGGATTACCAGAACGAGAAATGGGTAAATTGCAAAGGGTGCAGAATGCTGCAGCTAGGCTGCTCACGTCATGCAAAAAGTACGATCATATTACGCCTGTGCTAAGAAATCTTCATTGGTTGCCTGTAAGGTATCGGGTTAAATTTAAAATCTTGCTAATCACTTTCAAAGCTCTTCAGGGGCTAGCTCCTCGTTACATAACTGATCTCATTAGAATTAAGAATAACGCGCGCTATTCACTGCGCTCAAATGAGGGCCTTTCTTTAATGCATCCCTCAGGAAAAATGATGAAGTCTTTCGGTGACAGATCGTTTAGTGGTGCTGCACCTACATTATGGAACGCTCTCCATGCAAATCTTCGCACCATCAATTGCAGTATCTTTAATTTTAAAGCGCAACTTAAGACTCATCTTTTTAAATTAGCTTTTAACACTTGATATCACATAATCATAAATATAAATATATTTTTATTTTTATTATCATTCAATATTTTTCCTGTGAATCTATTATTTCATATTATTTTCGATTATAATTGTAAATTTTATTGTATATATTAGTTCAACATTTAGTTATATTGTAATGCGCTTTTGATCATTATATGAAAAATGCGCAATCTAAATTAATAAATTATTATTATTATTATTATTAAATGTTTGACAGATTTACAGTATCATTGACACAAAGTATCTTGCTCTAAAAACCCTATTACACTTATACTGCTGTATTAAAGTAAGAAAGCCCGGCTACATTTGCCTATTGTTATGCTTCCAGCCTTTAGCATCAAGCATGACCCTCAGGTAGTCTTTGGTTGGTTTAACCTAAATAAAAGTGAAAACAATTAACTTGGGTATTTGTTTTTCTTAATATTTTTATCATCCCATATAACCTTACTAATTTTCCATAACTATTTGAATAAAAATAAATAAACACATTAGATAGTATGCAAGATGCAGACAATAAAGGCTTGAGCAAAAAAAATATAGGTTGCATTTTTGGTTTTTATTTTCGAAGAAAAAATTCTCTTGTAACTGTAAAGTATTTATGATAATGTTGAAAAAGTTGCTGTATCTTTAAAAAGACTAATACACAGGATATAAAGGCAAGAAAGGTCTTCTTTAGCAATATATGACAGGAAGATATTTGTCAGCCTTGATTAAATATCTCAACGCTGACAATAAAGTAAAGAGAGAACGAAGAATATCAAAGGATGTTGTTATGCTCAAATTGCTTGTTAGACCACGAATTCTCAGTTTTAATGCTCGGTTACTGTAAGCTGAGTTGCATTTTACCAAGATAAATTAATATTCATAAATAAATAAGACTAAAACAGTACATTATAATAATTTATACAGCTCTATTTTGAAACTAAGGTCTTAAATGAAAGTAATGAACTGGCAACAGCGGTGTGTGCCTGAAGGCTTGTCGAGTTTCGTGAAGTGGAGGGTTTATTATGATACTCGTGCGTATCGTACAAGTTTGTACATAAGTATACAGCTACATGCATAAATTAACATAATGAATAACTATGGCGCGAAAGTCACGCAATACATGTCGGTCACTGGTTGTGTTACATCCCCCTCTTTATAATGTTCAAAGAGCTTAACAACATCAACGATAACAAATCTCTATTAACATATAACGTGTGATCAGTGTTCATTCAAATCTCCAATCTGTCTGGGGCTCTAACTGGTCTCCCAGATCTTGTGGTGTATCCAGTAGCTGTTGGACCAATCGCATGGGTTGCAGCATCTGGGATGTCGAGCGGTGTAGGAACATCAGGCGTCGGGGCAGTAAGACTTTCATCTGGCGCGAAATGGTGATGAGGTCTTAGCTGAGACCTTGTGCGGCGATACACTCCTTCAGTTTCCTGGTTACACACTATGTACGAGCGCGGCTCCTTAGCAGGCTTGACTACTGTAGCCTTTTGCCATGTCTTTTAGTGGTGGTCGAACATACCTACAGGCTGTCCAGGTTCAAATGGTGTCAGACTTGGTCCTGCAGTGCTGTTGTTATTCTGTTCCTGGGTTGTCTGGCGTCTGTAGAGGGTTTCCTTAACCTCGCTCCCATCTCTGGTGAGGGATGCCCTCTGTGCCATTGGAAGTGTTGTTCTGAACTTCCGGTTTGTCAGCAACTCAGCTGGCGACTTCAGGTTATGGTCAACTGGTTTTGTCCGGTAGGACAGTAGACCAAGGTAAGGGTCTTCATTTTTCTCTTCGCATTTCGTCAGGATTTGTTTTACCGTCTGTACCATTCGTTCACCGAAGCCATTTGATTGTGCGTAAGCTGTGCGGTGAGCTTAGAGTGTGCTCAATACCATAGGTGGTTACAAAGTCCTCAAACTCCTTTGAGCTATACTGTGGTCCTCCATCTGAGAGCAGTTGTGCTGGGATACCATGCTTTGAGAATATGCTCTTCAAGTGGTTGATAACAACAAGTAAGGTGGTGCTCCCCAAGGCATTCCTAACTTTTTGATTATCGGGAACTTACTGTACTAGTCTGCTACAAGCGAGTATGTTTTCCCTTTGTAATCGAATAGGTCAGAACTCACCTCGGTGGTTCTGGCTGTAAGATTGGTGGCTTCTGGTTGTGTCGTTGTTGCTTTTGACATGCCTCGCAGATCTTCACAAGGTTTACAACATCCTTGGTGATTCCTGGCCAAAACACACTGGTGCGGGCTCTCAAGAGGAACTTCTCCTGGGCCAGGTGTCCCTTGTGTAGGGTATCCAAGATCTCTGGTCTCAGGGTAGGTGGTATAACAATCTTCTCTCCCTTGAGGACAAGGCCATCTTCTATTGTCAATTCTTCTCTGAAATTCCAGTAATCGTAGAGCATACTGGGACACTTTTCTCTAGACTCTGGCCATCCTTTGCAGATGGTGTCTCTGAGTTGGCTTAGGGTTGGGTCACTAGTGGTCAGGTCTCTGATTTGCTGCAACTTTGCTGGTGAGGCTGGCAGTGTGTCAGTCACCTGGTGGATACTTAACTGGGGTAGCTGTCCCTTGGGCGGTGCCGGTTGAGGTGACAGTCTGGATAATGCATCAGCAATTGAGACATCAGACCCTTTGACGTACTTGACAGTGACGTCATACTTGAGTGCCCTCAATACGAACCTCTGTAAACGAGCAGGACATGAGGTTAGTTTCTTTTTGAAAATGGACTCAAGGGGTTTATGGTCAGTGTTAACTGTACATTGCTTTCCATAAATGAAGTAGTGGAACCTCTCTAGTTCCCATACTACCCCGAGAGCCTCGCGCTCTATGTTACTATAGTTCTGCTCAGTCTCTGTGAGCGCCTTGGACGCGTAGCAGACAGGTTGTCCACCTTGTAGGAGGACAGCGCCAACACCTTTCAGAGATGCATCTGTCTGTATGACTGTCTCTTCCTTAGGGTCGAAATATCGAAGTACTCCTAGGGATGATATCTCTTCCTTCACCTTCTTGAATGCTTCATCGTGTTCTGGTCAACATAAGAATACATTTTACTTCTTTGTGAGCTCTCGTAAGGGTGCTGTCAAGGTGGCGAGTTGCCCTGAAAACCTTGTGAGGTAGTTGACTAAGCCTAAGAAGCTCTGAAGGTTCTTAGTGTCTTTGGGTGCTTCCATGTCTAGGATCGCAGACACCTTCTTTTTGTCTGGGGGGACCCCTTCCGGACTCCATGTGTGTCCGAAAAAACTAACTTCATTGCACTTGAACTGAAGCTTTTCAGCATTGAACACAATCCCCTTCTCTTGGGCTCTCTCCATGAGGTCTGTCAGGTTTCGGTCATGCTCCTCTTCAGTGGACCCATACACGATTATGTCATCGGCAATGCTGGTCACGCCATTCAGGCCTTCAAGGGCTGAATCGAGTTGTCGTTGGAAAATATCCTGCGATACTACCAGTCCAAATGGCAGTCTGGAAAACTTGAACCTTCCAAATGGTGTTCCAAACGTTGTGAGGTATGAACTTTCGTTGTCCAGGGGAACGTGCCAGTACCCTTTTTCTTGCATCGATCAAGGTGAAGTACTTGGCGTCAATTAGTTGTGTCACTACTTCGTCAACCGTCTTGGTGTAGTGGGGTTCTCTCTTGATCCACTTATTCAAATCCCGGGGGTCCAGGCAGACTCGGATCTTTGTGATCTCCCCCTTGTCATTGGTTGTCTCTGTCAACACAATGCTATTCACCCAGTCTGTGGGTGTGTCCACAGGTTCTATGATACCTGCTTCAAGCATCGTGTCGATTTCTTGCTTGTACAATTCACGGAGGTGGACTGGTACCGACCTGGGTGGGTGGATAACAGGTTCTGCACCCTCCTCTAAGGTGATGTGATATGGTCTCATTTTAAATGCTCCCAGTCCCTCAAAACGATCTCTGTAGCTGTTCACTAATTTTCCCTTAGTGAGTGGGGTGTGCATGTTGCCATGTTGACTATGGGATTGGGCCTTGGGGGCTTTGTCAAGGTTAAGGTTGTACTTCACTAGCTCGAGATCTTCACATGTCATGCAGCCAATTATGGCAGGACCTGATACTTCAGTAACATTGAATGTTATTTTTTAACTTGACCCTTGTGGTGCACATACAATTGACACTGCCCCAGGTTCAAGATTTCATGTCCACCGTAGGATATGATTTTGCAGCCAGGTTTCTCCAGCTGTCTTTTTTTTTTTTCAGAAAAAGGCACTCAATGTCCTTCTTTGCAATGACATTGAGTTCTGCGCCAGTATCAATCCTACATACAATAGGGGTGGTATTCTTGTGGTGTGGAAGTGAACTGCAATTCCGTCGTTACACGGTTGCGGTTTTCTAGCTGGAAGATGCTTTCAATTCCGCTTGGGCTATTTTCATTAGTGCTGGTTTCTGCCACTAGAGTTCCTAAGAAAACTCTTTCATCACAATTTTCATCATCAAGTGAATGGACAGATTTTTTTGGGGTGTGAAGCACATGTGCTGAAAATGTCCAGTTTTGTGGCAGGCAAAGCACTCTGAATCAATAACTGGGCATTTCTGGCCCTTTTTGTGGGGTGTGTTTCTACATCTTTCACATTTATCTGGTGTATGGTGCTGAGCGGATGCGCCCTTTTCATCACCAGGCTTCTTGTTGGATCTATTTACTGGGTGGGTTTTACCTTTTCGTTGCTTTCTAGCTTTCTAGCGTTCATTTGTAGCCGTGTCGCCACCTCAGTGTGGGCGATTTCCCTGGCTCTCTTGAAGGAGAGGGAATTTATTTCGGCGATGCACTTCTTTCGTACCGCGTCGGAGTCGGCTCCAAAAACAAGAGAATTACGCATTAGCTCATCGTGTAAGTCGGTGGGAAAACCACTATTCTGGATAAGTAGTTTTGCCTCAGTAAGGAATTCGTCTAGCGGCCTGTTGTTTTGTTTCAGGGATCTTAGGTAAAATCGATTTAGTAAGTGGTTGGATTGTGGTTTCACGTGCTCTTCGAAACGCTTCCAATATTCGGCCAATTTGTTCGCCTGTTCTGTGCTCAAATTCCATGTATTAAACAAGTCAAGGCCATAATCTCCCGTCCAGAAGAGTAAATATCTACACTTCTGTTCCTCCGACCTCTGTTTTAGCGGCCCGTCAAATAATAATTCACATTTCTGGCGAAAACGTTTGAACTTCATTTCAATGTCGAGGCTCTTGGTCCAGTCTATTTTGGGAGTTTCAAATCCGATCAAATCGCTCATTTCGCTGGCTTGTACCAAAGGACGATTGGAATAAACTCACGTTTTTCTTTCTCCTTCCAGTCTGTGACTTCTAGAAGATCCCGCTTCTGACACCATGTCGAGTTTCGTGAACTGGAGGGTTTATTATGATACTCGTGCGAATCGTACAAGTTTGTACACAAGTATACAGCTACATGCATAAATTAACATAATGAATAACTATGGCGCGAAAGTCACGCAATACATGTCAGTCACTGGTTGTGTTACAATCTGTACTCTAAAAACATATGTATAAATCGAACAAGCTAAGTGTCATTGATACAGTAGCTAGACTACTACGTATTTCTGTCGTTAAATTTTTACTTACCGTGAGGAATATACGCCTGAATTTATAGAACTTGTAAGTAAGTATTTACGAATTTAACATTTTCATGGCGATTGTCAGTTGAATAAAAGCCATTCAAGCGCCAAAATTTTCCAATCGGAATTCAAGTAGATGGTATTTTAGCCAATCAAAACAAGGATAGATGACATTGATATGATATACTAATGATATACTAAAGCTGGTACGGTTTTTTTGTTTGAGCGATTGGTTTTGGGAAAAAGGCGAACAAACGAGCATTATAAAAGCACAACAATAAATGAAAAAAATGTCATATTCAAAATTCAAATCATCATCAAAAACTCACCTTGGCAGTGTTTTTTTTGTCGCTGTATGTTTGTCGCCTAGTGGTTGTGTTCGCTTTTTGTTGTAAACCGTGATCTTTCTGCTAGCAACGAACTCGTTAACACAGGGGAATGATTTTTATAGCTGAAAACAGACATCAATCCAAGGCCTTTTCCTCTCAGGATCTCCTTACATAGATATAGCCGTGGATGAATATAGAATGGTAGTGTAGAGCCTCTCCTCTTAGTCCTATTTTAGCTGCCGCTGCTGCCACGGGCGGGATTTTACATCGTGCTTGTACTTCAGACAAATGTTTCCTCAAAAACTTCAGCCCATTTGAATCTCATCAAATACTATTTTCAAGCTGCCTTTCTTCTATGAACATACGAACTTTGCAGCACAAACCCTCAGCTTTTACAGTAACGTAAGGCCTCCAGACAGAACGGGGCTGTATGTCAGGAACACATCTCGTGAACTAAGTGTTCTGCTCTTGAAGAAACTTGACAAAGTGCGGAATGAGGTAGAACGGAGGAAATACATAAGGGTTCCTGAAGGCATTTGGGAAAATATTAACTCCCAATGACCCTGGTACACGATAGAGGGAGAAGAACAGAAGCATGCGTCCTGCCGGTTCAGATTGCCGGTTGGACGGGATAGCCATTAGGTCAGCTGAATGTGGACCAAAGCATGTCTGTACTTGAACCCAGGCTTCTTGTGACAGTTTGGCGTCAACCCGGGCAAGCTCACGGAAAGGTGCGTCAGCGGCGTTCGGAGAAGGCGGGACAAAAATAAGCCAGATTTGCATACCATATTGGCTGATGACCATAAACAGCCTTTTAAAAGCTTGGTTCAACGCGTGTGACTTGCTACCCTGCTTATTCCAGGCGCCCATCAGCACCTGACCGTTCTGTGAAAACGTCGACGCGGCAACCCTTTGCGAGATCTGAGAAGGCTTCTAACGCGTTAACCAGGGCTAGGGCTTAACGTTGATGTGACTGTTCAATTTGTCTTGAGGCCAGTAGTCGCGGATACTGAGAGGCCGGGTACCCGGCTTGAGGACTGCACCCCATGCAAACGAGGAGACCCAGGGGACGACTTCGTTCCAATGCTTTAAAAATAACCATTGCTCGATTTCCTCCCGTAAAAGCCCTTTCACCGGGATAGGCCGTGACGATCTTGTTCCTTTTGCTATTGCGACGTTGGCCTCGTTCGTTAAAAAACGCGCTCCCGGCACTGCCCGCGAGAATGATACAGCCTTTCCTGCAAAACGCTGCAGGGTCTTGATAGTAGTGTTGCTCCCCGCCAAGAGCGACTCTGTAAGCTCGATAAACTTGTGCTTTTCCTCTAATAACTAAAAGCTTTGATTACGTGAGTCGATATAAAACCCCAAATATCGCACACGCTGCTTCGGAATCAGGGAGGACTTTGCCAAGCCAAGGAAATATCCAAGTGATAGAAGAGTGAAGAACACTAAGAAGGCAGCTGCGTTTGCTCGAGCGCGGCCACGTTCAAGGTCAGAACCAAGAGCTGCGTTGGCCGAATGGATGGATTGAAGAACAAGCTCCCCCGTGTGGCGGTCATCAATGTAGAGAGCACATGGTATCTACCAATAGATCGAAAATAGTGCGAGGCTAGCAATCCAGTTGAGTGATAAATATAGGCTGATGCTTTCCACCCAAAGGGTAAGGCATTATAGACGTAGTAGTTGCCCCCATTCAAACCCCAAAAATTGTCTGCTCTCTGGCGACAAAAAGATGTGATGGTATCCTGACTTATCGTCACAGACTGTTTGAAACGAGTTCTTACTAACGTAAAACTGAAGTAAGGACAAGTTATCAAGTTTGAAGGGACAGTCTTGAATCCATAGATTCATGGCTTTGTAGGTTCCACTGTCAGGGGCAAAGAGAGATAAGGAGGGGTTACGTGATTCACTCTACCCCAACGGGAGGCTCCAGACTGCACTCCGGCGCTGATAGATTTGTTTATGAACTCTTCAAAACCCAAGCACGATCTGTTATTTTGGAATACTCGACGAGGAGGGAGGTTGGAGTAAAAAAATTCACGACCAAACTGCACCGAAATATGCTGGAAAAATTCTCTGACGTTCACTTTATTTGATATCCAAGAGAGAACTCGACTTGAAAGGCCACCGGGCAATGAGTCCGCAATAAACTGCCAAGCGCTTAAGTGCTGATGAAGATTTCCTGACACAAACTCTTCAGGATTTCTGAACACTAGCATAAAAACATCTGCCAGAGCTTCTCCACGCATAACCGCGTTCACAAAACCGGGGGAAAGGTGGGTATTGTTGCTGCTCAACCCCTGAGCCCCAATAGGTGAACCATTGGCTTGTACCCAAGACACAGATCTACCAGTAACGGTCTTAACATTGGAAGGAGTAAAGGTCAAGTCGGAATAACGTGCTCGCTTGGGTGGATTGTGCTACAAAAGGAGAAATTATGAAAGCGTAAGCGGTACCGAGGTGCACCTGGGGGACTGGGTTCAAGGGTTGACCAGCTTAGGTGCGAGCACGAAGCTGGCTGGTAGTCACTGTGATCCCATCTAAGCTTAAAGGTCAAACCTCGAGCACAGAAGTGGGCTAATGCGCAAGCAAGGGGAAGAAGACGATAAGACTAAGGGATGTCCGAGGTGAAAGTCCCTTGGAATCCGGGTTAAGAGACCGGCCTAAGAGAGCTGTTATTGTACGCATGTGAATAAAAATGGAAAGATTTACTACATAAATAAATAAAAGCTATGATAGCTATGTACAAATAGCTTCTCTTTTACTTATATATGTATGATTTATTATGTTTATGTGTCCAATACTTCATTATAAAGTTGTAACGCACTTACACCTATAAGAATTTTATTTGAAATTAGTTATATTTTGACTTCATGCGATGTGCTGGACCGCATCAGGACTTACCCTAAACTTTGCATATATCTATGTATATGTGAGTACTTTTTTAATGAAACTTGCCTGAGAAGAGAAACACATGAAGTAGAACGAGGAATTTGAAAATAATGAGTAAGTTGGCAATGCCATAATATTGACACTATAGGCAATAGACCTCGGTTAGCCCTTCCTCGACCCCACTGGCTGGGGTAGGGGCTTAAACGATCCCGGAACTGCGACTGGGATCGCCTCCACGCTCGTGGATGTTATTCAAAGATGTAGTTGCGCAAAATAAATCCACGATTTCTTGGGTCCCGATTATATTTTTTCATGGTTAGATGAAATAGATTTCTGAGTCGGTAATCCTGTGTTCTGTTGTGAAGACCAGAGTAAGTTTTTACACTTCAATACTCTCTTTTACCAAAAACGAAAACAGCTTACCGTGAGAGGCCTCAATATCGCAAATGTCTCAGCGTTCTTGCATAATTTTTATTTTTATTTGATCAAATTTGTAGTTGAACAAAGGCTTTGAAAATAAGCGAATTTTGACAATTTGATCAAGCTTTTTGTTTAATTACAATTTAAAACTGTACAAAATTCTGCCAGTATCGCTTGCTAATTAAATAAAAACATGCAAAACTCTCATTTTCTTCTTTTGGACGTTTTTCTTTTTAATAAGTAATTATCAGAAAAGTCTTATTGCAGTCATGGTGAGGTATTTTATGCTTGTCGCTTTGCTTGTCACGCTTTAATTACGTATGCATGGCAGCAAACAAAATAGTATCACGCGAGCCTAAAAATTGCAATTTAATGCAATAAATGCTATGAAATTATTACCATTAAATTTGAGTATTGCCGACAGTATATTTCTTTTGATTTGAGCGCTCTTTCTTGTTTTTCTGGAGATTTGAAGGCGTTGTTTGAATGCGGAAAACGCGATACAGTAGTCGTCATTTGTTTATAATTAGGGTCAAGTGGGGGTCATATTTCGGCTTGTAAAAAAGTCGGATTTTATTTGCCCCTAAATTTTATTTCACATATCAAAAGTAGAAATGATGCTCTTTTCGATGAATGCAAACATTTTTGCCAAATCCACATCTCATTGGCGATATTACACAATTATTTCAAGGCTTTTCAAAGTCATCTAAAAACATAAAATAAAATAAAATCGCGTTCAGCCTCGGAGTTCCTTATTATCTATTCTTTAGGTTTATATAAGTTGCAGTTGTTTTATCACGCGTTGCGAACCGGTTTTTAGTCTTTTTCTAACAACCACGAAATTGTCTCAAATCCGGGTGCGGGAGACGAAAAATTACTTTTCGGCTTCTATCGCCAAAAATATTTATCCAAATTGCTTCAAACTTTCACAGGATACCATGGTCACTTATACCTATTACCAGTTTAATTTTGAGCTAGGGCACCCAAACTTCATTTTTCCGAGAAATCTCGACGAACTCAGACCGCTGGTCTTAAAGATACAAAAGACAACTTTTTGCGTCATTTTTTTTTTCTGATAATGATAGTTGTGAGGTAGGGGTTCTTAGCGTACTAGAAAGTGCTCGTTCTGATCTAAAAGCAGGAAACGGATACTGTGAAGGAGGGTGAGGAATACAAGACATGGTGGGGGGGGGGGGGGCGGTGCTTGATTTTGACAAGCCACCATACAACTCATGTCTGAGCAAGGAATACAGCTCAAATTGAATTTGGTTTTTTTTAGTGTGCTTGTGCTTGTGCGTGTGCGTGTACACCCGTGCGATACACCAGAAAGTCTGCGAGGTAGACTCTGGTCCCATAAACATCCTATACGTTTCCCTTTGTTTTCCTTTTTTATAAACCATAAATACGTTATTTTAAAAACTTACATTTTTCAATTTTTGTCATCTCATTTTTCATTTTTACTATGACATGTTTTCAAATGAATCTTCCATGTCTATGGAAATTCCTTTCTTGGAATATGATAAATATACGAATGGTATCAAAACTTCTAGTTCTAAAATGACCTAATTTTTGTGCATTGGGTTTTAATTGCGTCCTATGCTTGCCAGCAATAAGAGGTCTTTGTCACTACGCAATCATCTTTATCAAACAACACGAGTCTTAAATTCTAAATAGCTTAATGCCATAATTCTACGCACTCCGGATATCACAAAATACGCGGTGTTTGGTTCAGCGTCTATGGTTCTTGGCAGTTTCATGGAAATATCTACATAATAGTCCGAGCCTTCAAAAACTATTTGCTTCTTAACAGGACACAAGTTTGCGACCTCGTACACCAAGGTAAAACCACCGTGACAACGCGTTATCAAGAAAACACAGCCTCCACTGATATCCTTCACTTCTGATTTCGATCCAAAGACATTGGGGGAAATAACTTCGTTCATATATTGTGATGTATTGCAGGTTCTTGGTTTGTTGGAACAGACACAAAGCTTAAGGTCGACCTGTTTGTCGGAGCAATTCTTGAATTTCTTGTACAGTGAATGTCTGGAGTAAGATTTCAGCGCCGGGTATACTCCGTCACCATGTGAAACTGCGACCTTGAATACTACGTCTTCGGTCAGCGGTACCGAGGCATGCGCAGTCACGTGAAGGTCGAATGTGGTCACTTTGCTTTTGCCATCACTTCTTTGTCTGATGGAGGAAAAGGATTTGCCAAGCAGGCTCACGCAGTTTCCCGGGATTGACTGAGCGTCGGATAGACCTGGTGAAAAAAGTGAACGAGTCTCTGTCATGAGTTTGTCTTGGGCTACGGGTTAGTCAACAAACCGTCATTGGGGATAGACGGAAACTATCGGTAGAAGGGGCCACGGCGTTTTCCGTGTGCCAAAGTTTACTCAACAATCCGTCATTAAGGGATAGACGGAAGCTATCAAATAAAAGGATGGTGCCACGAGTTTTCCGTGGGCCACGCCGTCATACATGATGCATACAATCCGTCATACATGATGCATACGAGATATCTTATTTTGGACTTGTTATACTGACCTTTCACGTACTGCTCTTGTATGAGGTCATTGAGCGTGCCTACTGCAAACTCCGCCAGCCATTTGACCCGTGGCGAGTTCTCCTCAGCCGTCTCGTCCCAGCCTTTGCAGCGACAGCGCGCCAACGGCGACAACGATAGATCAGAGCACGTCCTGTCCGCAGAGATTTTAGCAAATATCCCCGCTTGTTTATAATTACTTGATGGCTTATCCGTACTGTGAAGAGACATCAGCGCTTTATGCAAGTCTAATGTTGTGAAGATCCGTTGTTGGTTCTTTAATAAAGCCTCAACTCTCTGTTTCCCAAGTAAAAAAGCTACGTGATTAGGCAGTACCATAAAAAGGAATGGACTGTATAGCTCGTTTTGGCCTTCGTCTGTGCTTGCGTATGATGTGCGCGTGAGCCCGTGATCCGAAAGCACTTTCGTGAGCGTGTTCGGGTCGTTCGCGATTGCGTTAAGAAACTGCGCTAACGGCTCGTCATCGTTAGTGACGCGCGTCCCTGTGGGAGTATGCCCCATGTTGAAGTGCTGGTACGAGATCAGAGGGGCCGCGCTTGCGCCTTATGATGTATTTGTGATGGAAACAAGGGACCCCCCGCATACTGTGACGTCACATTTGAAGTCTGGCGACTCGCTGCTGCTGTTGCTTGAAAACAGCGGTCGGATGTTATCAAAGGTGTGCATGCTGATTCCGTGGAAAAACTCAAAGTCCAGTACAGTTGCCGGAATGGTGTCGTCATAAATAATCTCCCGCATGGCAGACACAGATCTCTTCATCGCCCGGAAAAAGTGCGTCCTTGCGACAGAGTCAACCACGACTATATTAATATTAATTCTCTTTTTCAAAGGGACTTTTGGCTGTATTCGCTTAGGTGGGAACATCAGCACTTGTTGAAACCCATTGCAACGGAGAAACACGAAGGAGAACCCCTCATCCAGAACCTTTTTTGCCATTTCCTTGACTTTATTGACATCGAAGGGGTTCATATATTGCCGAAGCCACCAGACCCGTCTTCGCATCGACCTTTGTGATGGAAACAAGGGACCCCCCGCATACTGTGACGTCACATTTGAAGTCTGGCGACTCGCTTCTGCTGTAGCTTATGACCTGGCAGATATCTTCGTTATTCTTCGTGCTGCATCTTCTAGGTGTTGGGTCGTAGTTAGGATTATTGAAATATTTGTTGGCTTCCTCACATGATTTTGCACTTGGTCTGAAGGCAAAATAATATGGGGTAAAAATATACTTCTTACCCATCCTTTGCTTCGAGGACATTGTCCCTTCCTCCCCAAGGTCACCTTTGTTCTTTTTTGAAGTATGGAATTCTCAGAAAATTTGGGCATCTTGTTTAAACTTTTTGTCGCTTTGCCTGTCCTCACAGGCCCTTAGCACCGCAAAGATCCCCAAGACGGTCAAGTTGTCCTTACTTTTCCTAATTTATACTTTCCATACTTACTTTCCTTATTTATTCTAAACTTGCCACTCTTCCCAGAATTTCCAGAATTGTTTGCCCCACACAACCTCCTACAACCACCCGAAAATGTATTCATGTTATGGTCTGCCCCATTTCAAAAAATTGCCGTGACTCACTCGTGTTTACGGCATTTCGCTGTCTTCTGGTCATTAGAGGCAGATTCTTCAGGTTTCTTGGGAGCTTTCCGAAGTCGAGTGTAGTAACAAGGTGACTTATCGTGATAGGTCCCATTCGGATTATTCGCTAAAAAGGAAGCGGACAGGAGAACCCTATCTGAAAGGAGAAAAATTCATAGAACTTTTATCCAATGATGATAAGACTTAGAAAAGGATCCCACACTAGGAAGACCTGCATCAGGAAAAAGTTGGTGAAGCATCCCGGTTATTATGCTACGACACCGCTCAACTTTGAAGTATGGAAAGTGAATAAAAATTCCTATCTGACAATGTAAGACTGCTCGAGCAGTGGTACATTTAGTGGTCTAGCCTTGTTTGCTAGAAAGCATGTTAATGCTAATCCAGGGTTAACCATAACCATGCTAATCCCTGGGTTAACGCTAACAGCCAAACCTGCTTTCTAGGAACCATGCCCTGGTTGTTGTCTGATTTATTTGTGCGCCAGAGGTGGCAATTATTTTACATGTCGGCTTGAGACGTTCTTAATTCACATATCTGGCCTTACAATAAAAACAAGTCCTATCCACAAACTTTTCCAATCTTGAAGGAACCTTTTCAGAGACCTTTTATTGGGAGGAAACCACCGCAAAAGTGATTGCATTTTGGGTAGAGCTCGCTAGTTACTTGAATGAAAAAAGGTACAATTTCTCCTTCAGGTATATTAAGGCCTGACTTACAGGCTTATACATTGAAAAACACATTTTCATCAATATCTCGGGGACACAAGGTGCTAATGAAACCACTAATTTCAATGGAAAATGAGGAATACAGAAGCATAGTGGATTTCGAATGTAAATGCATATTTTCAATCCTTATAGTAGTCTTCATATCATACTGCCTCTTTTAAGGCTGTCCACCCACAACATTAGCTGAAATACAAACGGTTTCAACGGTTCTCACGGTCACGTGACGCTGGACACGATTAAAAGATAGCATGATGTGGGGAATTTCATGACGATTAATATACCATTTTTTTATTAATATACAATTAATATATCATTTTTAAATGGATTTCTCTATTGTCGTTGTGTATTTCCCATTTTGGCTTGAACGTAAAAATTGCAAATTGGGCCTTTAGCCTCCTTAATATGGTTTGCCATGGCAACATTATATGAAATAATCTCAGACCGACATCAATGTTGTAGTTGCTAAGTTTGGTTATCATAGCTATTTCTCTTTGGGAGATTTTCATCAATATCTTGGGGACACAAGGTGCTAATGAAACCACTAATTTCAATGGAAAATGAGGAATACAGAAGCATAGTGGATTTCGAATGTAAATGCATATTTTCAATCCTTATAGTAGTCTTCATATCATACTGCCTCTTTTAAGGCTGTCCACCCACAACATTAGCTGAAATACAAACGGTTTCAACGGTTCTCACGGTCACGTGACGCTGGACACGATTAAAAGATAGCATGATGTGGGGAATTTCATGACGATTAATATACCATTTTTTTATTCATATACAATTAATATACCATTTTTAAATGGATTTCTCTATTGTCGTTGTGTATTTCCCATTTTGGCTTGAACGTAAAAATTGCAAATTGGGCCTTTAGCCTCCTTAATATGGTTTGCCATGGCAACATTATATGAAATAATCTCAGACCGACATCAATGTTGTAGTTGCTAAGTTTGGTTATCATAGCTATTTCTCTTTGGGAGATATTAGCAAAAACAGATTTTGTTCGCGTATAAGCCCCACCATATCTCAAGAAGCTATCGAAAGTTTCACCACATTGTATCAGCGGCGTAGCCAGGATTTTTAACAAGGAGAGGGCCCAAAAGGCTCTTTCAAGGCATTTTCTCCTGTATTTTAGATAATGTCTCATACATTTACTGTATTTTTGGCTGCTAAAAGGGGGGCCCGGGCCCCCTTGGCCACCCTCCTGGCTACCCTCCTGTGGATTAATGCAACACAGACGAAGAACAAGAATACAATAGAACAATGTGATAATCTAGCCAATCCTGTTAGGCCTTACTAGCGGGATTCTACACTTTTCCTTGGGAGACCATAAAGAATGGTGTATTATCACTCACCAGAGTATAAAGATAAAGAGCTCTCGTCAGAATCTTTAACAGAGAAGATCCGTTGAAAACCCCCAGCTGAAAACAAATGGAATCATCATTTTGATTTGACCGCTCAGGAGATTAAAAAAATTGTTATCCATCGCCCAATTCTCATAACGAATAAAACGAGACCTACCAGAAGAATAAGAAGTGCTAATGTCTGAAACACAAACATAAATTCAAGTTCTCAGTGTTATAGTCGTAAAATGAATTAAAAAAAGCAAAGGGTAACAGAATATATTGTATTGTTTGCATAGCTTGATTTTATAGGGGTAAATAAGCACTTGAAGAAGGGGAAGGGGGTGATTAGGGGAAGTTTAAAGAATATAGGGCGTCAGGAATGAAAGAAAGCTTCCCAAATTTCCCTTGCGCGGCTTTTGAATGCTTACCGTCAAGTATGTAAGATAGCATTGAAATTTGGTTCGTTCTCGTAGAGATAAAAAAAAAACAAAGATAATCAGCGAGGTCCCTCCGAGTAAGACCAGTCCAATGAAACCTGCCCGCTAGAAGACATAATAACGTGAGTTATCTACTCGTGTGCAGTACAGTAAACCGCTGTACCACGGGACAGGTCTTCAATGGACTAAATGCCCGACAGTTTCCAATTTATTCAAATAATCCAATAGATCGCCAGCCTAGTGAGTTCAAAGTATCCTATATTTGTTTAGTATAAATTCACTCACATACCATCACAAATCTCGCAATTTAATTGGCTCCAGTACTCCAGTATACCCTGGTTCCATAGAACGTCTTTCTATTTAGTATGGCCAGCGAGCCGTCCGAGAGGTCTCATGCTCGCTGGCCACTAAACAGAGAGCCATAGATAGCGAGTAGCGAAAAAGCCGGCGTTTTCGTGCCAAAAGCGGTTATTTATTACTGAGAATTGTTAAAATCGTATTTTTTTTCGAAGGTAGTATGTGAGTGGATTTATACTAAAACAATTAGACTACTTGTCCTCGTCCTGGTTGACTATCTATTGACTATTAGAAAATGCAAGCGATTTCTGAATTGAGCTTTGTTGTCGGAATTGAAAGTTTTCCCTTTTTTATATACTTACTATATAATCATTATTTAACTTGACACTTGAATTATTTCTGCTACAATGACACAGTCGGGAAAGATGTTTATAGTGTATACAAGGAAGAAAAAACATTCATTTCAGACAACAAAGCTCAATTCTACGCCTGCCCTTTCTAAATAAAATAATAAATGCTCTTGTTTCCTTTTCTAGTGGGCAAAACCTTTGGTTCAGCAAAATTATTCTTTGCTTAGAAGCAGACAACTTTAATAAATTGAGCCACTCTGAAACATTATGTCACTGTTTTTTGCGTTTGGCCACGTTTTGTAGCCTCCTCGGAGAATAACCTAGATCCGCCCTGAGTCTTATTCTGTTTATTAGATTTAATCAACTAGAAATAAACCTGGTCGAAAAACAAGAAGTGGTGAGAAAGGGATGGTTGATCGAGTGTTCGATTATACACCTATTTCAAATAACGTGCCACTCGGAAATCGATGTATCATAGCCCGCATGGGTAGCGTATAAATGGCTGAATCCTGGTATCTGAAAGCCATATGAATGTGTATAGGAACGTGTACAACAATTTTACAGCCTTCAAAGCCTCGATTTCCTTTATTTGCGCTTATTTGCTTATGTATTTGATACCCGTGAAGCACTGCACATATGAACTCTCCGAGTGCTACGTTGTTTGAAATAGGTGTATAGGCGCTGTCATAGAGAGGTTTTACTGGTTATAACTTTGAGATCCGAAGTCTAGAACTATAAAGGCTAATTAAGACAGCACGATTTAGTCGTATGCGACCTGTCTACGACATGTTTAGCCCGAGCTGTAGGCGCGTTGCGGGCAAGTCACATACGACGTAATAGCGCTGTCTAATTCCGGCACCGGTCATTTGGTATCTGACTGGAAGGTAACAGATTTTTCCCTGCTCGATATTTTTCCGGCCATTTGGCTTTGCCAGCTGTTTTTCTCAGTGTCTTTTAGTCAAGGCTACTTGTTTGTTGTTGCTTTTTTAGAGGATTTGGCTTGGCTTTGGCTTTTATGGGGGATTTCGTTAGCGATCCTTCAGATATCAAATCCGTTAGAATTTAGAAATTCCAAGAAATTCTCTTACCAGATTACGTTGTCGGAACGGGTCTGCTGTCTCGGTCTTGGCCATAGTGTCGACACTTAGGAATAAACAGTCGATAACATGAGTAAAATTTAAATATGGAAAAGCCTAGTCACGAGTGGGTTATGAAACGTTTATCCCGCCGACAGTTTTTTTTAAAGGCAAAGATTTACCGATAAACATTTACTAGGGATAATCCAAGCTCAGCGGCCACCTTGCCTAGGTAATCAACTTTATCTCTTATTTATTACTTTTTTTTATTAGCGGAGCTCCCAAGCGCCGCGTGAGCGGAGCCCCATACCTAGGAAAAATTGGTATTTAAAACAAATATGGTAACAAAAATTGGTAACCCATCGACTCGAGTTTTCGTGACGCGATGTCCGTCCGTCCGACAACCAAACTTGGCAGGTGTCATGTATGTGTCAATGGAGGTGCAGGGCTGTGGTCACGTGATTGGCATATCAAGAAAATTTAGCCATAAATTGTCGTTTTTGCCAAATGCGGTCAATTCCACATAAGGAAACTTATATATTCCTTATTTGTAAGAACTGCATGATTTGTTGTCATTTTCAAGGCTGTCGTACCACAGGTGCTTTGTAAATTTTAAGACTTGTAATCAGAAAAGAAAAACAGTGACTATGACCATCTTTAGTCAATGGAGAAGTTCTCTAAAAAGAAACTAAGATTTCTAGGTACCAGACCCCCAAAACGACAACGTTTTCTTTATATGTGACGATTTCTCATCGATGACGTCACTAGAAGGAAAACATGCTGACGTCATCAAAATAAAAATAAAAAAACATTCATATCTCGTGAAAGAAACATTGTATAACAACCAAGCTTGGTGTAGGTGCCTTCAGGGGCTCATAAGTAGGGGCAATCATCTGCATTATATAAGTGTCACTGCGTTTCCTAGGATAAGGCTATTTTTAGACGCGCGCGCACGAACGGGCCAATCAGCTACGTTGACGTTGGTCGCGCGCGCTAGTGACGTGAGGCTGTACGCGAAAATTTCAGTTAGGAAGAATATTTATTTGTCCATCATCCGTCGGTTTTGTTTGTTCAACAAAAGAATTGCATGCCAGAATTTAAATTCGTAGGTAAAACTGGATTCATCATTGAAGAAGAGAGCAACAAAAGTCAAAGTACCGAAGAGAAAACAGCTTTTTGTCTGTGACTGCGCGTGCAGTTGAGCTCAGCCAAAACGTAAGCACTAAGGTCGCATCTGATTGGCTAATCCGCGCGTCTAAAAATAGCCTGATCCTAGGAAACGCCGTGACACCTATATAGTACAAGAATCTATCTATAGATAGATAGATAGATAGATAGATAGATAGATAGATAGATAGATAGATAGATAGATAGATAGATAGATAGATAGATAGATAGATAGATAGATAGAAAGATAGATAGATAGATAGATAGATAGATAGATAGATAGATAGATAGATAGATAGATAGATAGATAGATAGATAGATAGATAGATAGATAGATAGATGTTTTTTTGCTAATGTAGTCCGAGCCTTTGGAAGTACTAAGTTATGGTTTGCTGCATTTTTAGTGTTCTTGTTATGTACATCACTACACTTAACGAACATATCTCTGATATAGCAGGGGTTCATATTGTTCATTGCCTTAAAGAGCAAAACAAGTTGTAGGTATATTATTCCTTTGTCGAAGGGGACAATATTTAGTTCTTCAAAAAGTGGTTTTGAAGATGCATCCCATTTCTTATCGAGGATAACCCGCGCACATCGTTTCTGGAACTTGACCATATCATCGATGTGTTGCTTTTTGGTCGAGCCCCAGACGATAGCATCATAGTCTAATATTGGCTGTATGAGCGAATGGTAGAACAGGGTTCTTGCTTTAAGTGACAGGAATTTCTTTGTCCTTTTTAACAAGCCTAGTCGCTTGGAGATCTTATTGTGAATGTACTTGAGGTGGTTGTCCCAGGTTAAGGAGTTGTCTAATCTTATGCCAAGCAGTTTAACTTCATTGACACATTCAAGCTGGCCATTTTCTGTGCTGACTGTCAAATCCTTTCCTGCCAATTTGCGCAACTTTGGCTTGCTACAGATAAGCATTAGGTGAGGAAGTTGATTGCCTCTACTTATGAGCCCCTGGTGCCATGTATCTGTCAAGCGCGGTGCCAAGATAAGGTCACGTGATGCATGACGTCTTCGATGAAAAACTATCCCGATATCATATCTATATTCATATCTCCTAAACGAAACATCATATGACAACTAAACTTATTATGTGTCATGTATGTGTCAAGGTGGGCTCAACAATATAGTCACGTGATTGTGACATCATCGATGACCTCACTTAAAACGTGATTAAAAGCAAAAACGTGATTAAAAGCAAAAACGTGATTAAAAGCAAAAACGTGATTAAAAGCAAAAACGTTCATATCTCTTGAAAGAAACATTGTTTCACAACCAAACTTGGCAGGTGTCATGTTTGTGTCAAGGAGAAAAATATGATGATTTGTGACGTCATCGATGATGTCACTAGAAGCAAAAGTATGCTGACGTCATCAAAATAGAAAATATTTATAAAAAAAGGTCGTATGACAACCAAACTCGGTAGATGTCATGTATGTTGGGGTGCTATGAGATGGTCACGTGACGTCATCGATGACGTCACTGAAAGTAAAACTTCCTTGAATCCGAAACATCGTATGACAACTAAACTTGTTATGTGTCATGTAGATGTCAAGGGTGGGGGGAAGGGGGGTATAACAATTTGTTGCTTTTATCTGTGAAATCGTTGATGTCGTCAAAAACAGAAATATCATAATATTTGTTAAATTATTAAGCGAAAATAAGCAAAGACTTGGTCGTTTGAAGCTCCGCTTTTAGGCAATGCCTAAATCTATATATTATTTATTAATTCCGGACTCTAGTCCTACGCCATGGCAGTTAAGTAAACAAAAACTAATTCATTGCAAGCTAAGCATTCTCATGGCATTGGTGGAAAGGTTTCGCGAGTTCAGGATATGTAAAGATTCACTGAAGGGCACAGCGACACACATATGCCCGCAAAACGAACCTCGAAACCCATCGGGCAGGCACGGCTACATTTTCCTAGTGTTCGAAATATATTCCTTTTTATATTTAGTCTTAAACACTAAGTAGACTTTATCAAAAACATGTGTAAACAGTGCTCTATTGCAAAAACAAAATCGACAAATTGAATGGGTTATTTTTCCACAAAGTCGCCGTAACAACAAAACATAATCTGTTACTCATTCTTTATAAAAATGAGCGCAAGGATTTTGCCCATAACTTTCGCGTGGTTCATTCATTATAAGTGTTGAAATATTTTCATTTTTTTTAAATGCTTTACTTGCTTTTTATAAACTGAAGGGGCCAAGCACGTCTTCACTTACTTAGGGTCCGGCCATAAAATGCTTATGCTTTTAGCTCAATTTTAAACTAGTTTTAATAGAATTTACTTGTTTTTGTACTACCAACAAGTATAGCGAACAACATAGCGAACAAGGATAGTCTAGCTTTCAACGCTCACGTTCCCGTCCTCGCTAGAACGTGGGACTTGGAGGTTCCACGTTGTAGTTTGGAGGACTGCCCCTATAAGTGTGTCATCTGGTGTGCCCCAAGGGGGCCGTTCTCGGCCCACTGATGTTTTTACACTACATAAATGACATCGGCAATGATTGTAAATCTTCTACCATAAGATTGTTTGCTGATGATACTCTTTTATACAGTGTCATCGAGGCAACTTCTGTTGCACATCAGCTCCAGTCTGATCTTACCTCCATCGAGAAATGGGCAGAGAAATGGCTCATGTCCTTTAACCCAACAAAATGTTTTGTCATGAGAGTCACGAGAAATAGGGAACTTATAGTATTTAACTACACATTGATGAACCACATCCTTAAACCAGTTGAACACCATCCATACCTAGGCGCCGAGCTCTCGAACACACTTGACTGGAGCTGGCATATAAACAACAAAGTGTCCAAAGCCAACCAGACCTTAGGTTTTTTAGGCGCAACCTAAGCAATTGCCCAGAGAACATTAAGGAAGCTGCTTATAAATCGCTCGTTCTTCCACACTTAGAGTATGCCAGCTCTGCCTGGGATCCATGGTTAAAGAAACACGTCAAACAGATTGAGAAGGTTCAAAGGAGGGCGGGTCGTTTTGTTAAAAATTGCTGGGATAGGACTCCTGGCACAGTCACAAACATCCTAAACGATTTGGAGTGGCCCCCTCTCTCTAAAAGGCGCCAGGATGCCAGGCTTACATTATTTTACAAGGCTGTTAAAAAAAATCAGCACTTGAAATACCAGACAATATTGACAGACGCACCCGCCAATTACGCAGCTCTCATCCAGATAAATTTATCGAGTTATGTCCAAGAACAAAGCTTATAAGAACTCAATTTCTGTAGGACAATAAAAGAATGGAACAAGCTGCCCCGCCTTACCCTGGATTCCACTAGTGCAGATATTTTTAGAGAACGAATAAAATAAAATTAAATTAATAAAATTATATTAATACCAATAATGCTGTTTAAACGATTTTTATCTTTTTACTTTATTTCATCTTTTTTTTATTCTGGCTTATAAAATAATAAATACATTATACAGATTACAGTAATACATTTACTGTAATCTCCCGAGAAATTTAATCGACAATTTCTTATACAGTACAGTTCTTGTATTTGAAGTGCAATTTTCCGGTGTTTTAGCTTTCAAGGTTGACAAGTATGCAAACGGCAGAAATATATCAGACAGAATCCATTTTAGAGTGCATTTCACGTCTAATTATCTGAATTCTCAATTATTTTCTGCCTTTGCCGTTGTAAGGGAGCGACCATTTTCAATCTAATGTGTGGGTATCGAAAATTTAAAAACTCCAGCAACCCAACTTGCCGGCAAAACAAATCAAGCAGGACAGAAAACAAAACTTCACCATCAGATATTATCATATGGTCCCTTGTGTTTCAATTTGACAAAAACGTGCTGTTATAGATTCTTTACGATATATGCCTGGTCATACATTTGAATAGACAAGATTCAGTTGAACCAGGAACGTTTTTTAATTGTTTTCTTTATTGTTTTCACACTCTTGTGGTTCGTTTGAATGGTGAAACGACGCAACCAAACAACGGAATTCCCGCTATTCCAGCTATTTTCTTGTAAACCTGCATTTGGAAGTAGCACAGCCTGCAAACTAAGGTGACGCTAAGTATCTATGTAACTAACATACATTATCAGCGAACGGCGTTCTTTACGTTACCAAAAACATGTCTAATGGAATTCTTATGACCCAGAATTGGTTGAAGAACATTATTTTTCATTAATCAACTAGTTTTGCTTTAGGTCAAACTCAACGCATTAGAAAACTGTTTTTTAATTGGAATAAAAACTGGAGTAAAAATTGAAACTTTGATCAGTACTCTATACAAACTATACTATCTGTTGTAAATCTACATCTAGGTGATGTAAAAGATGGAGAGCATCCCGTATATAATTGATGTGAATGTTGTTGCTATCCAAAAGCGTTAAATTATCATTACCTTTTTAAAAATGTTCGCGGGAAAATCTGAATATGAAAGCCCCACTTCAGTGCAAATTTACGCGGGAGATTCAAGACAAGAAATGGAGAGACACTCACAGTCAAAGGTCATCGATATTTGAGGTGAATTATGGTAATAAAAAATTATCAATTTGTTAAAATGAGCGTCATGATTTATGGTAAAGACAACTTAAATAATTATTGCATCATAATACAAGATTATGTAATGTAGTGCCGGTAATGCCGGTGCACGGTTTGCAGTTTGCGTCCTTTTTTATGTTTTTCTTTTTTTTATATTAAGTTAATTTTGGAATTGCGTCTCAACAAAAAAATGCTCTTATAATTACTTTTCCTGTCTTTTGTTGATTCAGTAAAAGCATGTTTTGATAACTCCATGCAGAAATTGTATGTAAATTTAGTAGATACTGGCGCCCGTGCAGCCGCTCACCGCTACCAAACAGTCAGTGGCATGACAAAACAACCCAACCTTTTTATTTCGTTACAATAGGATATGTAGGATATTCTAGCTAACATGAACTTGAAACTTTTGGTATTAGTAATAAATGGCCATTGATCATTTTGATGGATATTACTACATTTCAACAGTTTCATTCATACCTATTTCCCAAAAGCATTTCACTATTTTTTGCAAACACACAGCATCTTTATCAAAAAAAACCAAAACAAAAAATAAAATAAATAGAATAGAAATAAATAAATCTATATCGTTTAAACTTGTAAATTGCTTTGTTATTTTCTAGTCGACAAATATAGTTTTGCTATACTGTTAATACTCAATCAAGTTCTCAAAAGACAAAAACAAGAAGGGGAAATTGACGTTTAGCTTTTTTAAAAGTAAAGATGAACGTATCTCCGTAAACGCTAATATATGAGATTAAACACTGCTTTTCACTACCCCAGATGTCGTTCCGCTTTTGCTTCTGGTTCTAGAAAAATGCAATGAGGGTCGTCCACGGATTCGAGTAACACCATCAGGTAGGCTGCACGTGTCAGAAACGACGAGGACCTGCTACTAAACATCAACGATGTAGACGTGATTGCAGCGAAAGTAAAGTCCCACCGCGAATGCCGGTCGACCTATGTTGCAAAAAGAAATCTGTCCTTCGCAGTGGATGGAGCGGATATGTATACCATTGCTTTTACTAACCTTATGGATAAGATTCTTCCTGAGATACAATCGGGCCGTGCTGTTGATATGAAAACCGTGTTACTATCATACCAAACGAGCTGGAAGGCCTAGGTTGCGACACAGCAAGAAGCTACAGAACAGAAAGGTTGAAGCGGAGGATACAACAGACGTATCCATGTGAGGTTGTCTTTCACGCGCAAGCGGATCCAACAAAGCCAGAATTGCTTTACTCGAGATCAATCTCCTTAAAAGATATCTTCAACGCCGCAGCAAAGAGCAGTCATTCCGAGGTATCCCCTTAAACCATCTCTCCAGAGCGCGAGAGCGATAAAACACGACTTCTTTATCATGCTGCGCAGCATCTGAGAAAGAGCATTCTGAATGAAAGTCAAGCCATCCAACCCGTACATGCAGAGGCCTCAGTGCCAGTAGCGTAAAGTCGCGTGTTGTTCCAAGTGATCTATATGATTTTTTGTGCTTTCTGATAACAAGTTCCGATAATCTGGACATCTCAACCCCAACAGCTATCAGCTCCACCGACGAAAGACGGGTCTTAGCTATCGCACAAGATCTCGTGTATTCCACCACTCATGCTCGGATAAAGCCCCCAAAGCACATAGGTCTTGCAATGTCTGTGCGTCATTTGACCGGCTCAAAACAGCTGATTAAAATGCTTCACAGATTCGGTCTTTGCTGCTCTCAAGATGACGTGGAAGTCGCAGATACAAGCTTAGCGCAAGAGGAACAGTCGAAGAGGAACAGTAGAAGAGGAACAGTCGAAGAGTCGAGGCTTTTTTTTGTTTTTTTGATTAGCATTGGTCTTTTTTTATTATTATGATAACTGTTTATTGATTCTCAAGTGAGGTGAGTATTTTACAAGACTAATGTTTTTTTTACATGATTACAGAAATGTATTAAATTAAATAAATACATTGTTCACTATTATTTTGGTATTCTCCCCCTCACAAGCCCCTCCCTTATTCACCATCCCACCCGTCCCCATTCCTCACCATCCCTCCCCAGCCTACCCCTACCACTACCCACCCCGCCCAACCCATCATCCCTAGTGTGAGCAAAAGGAAAAGCAGGGTGACGCAAGAACAACTAAAAACAGAAAAGAAAAAAAAAGGATAAATTTTAAATATTCAAATAGTACCTGTGCCTGCGGATGCAATAAAGATTCGCCCAAGATGGTCTTTAGCCTTCTTGCTTATAATTTATTTATTTTGTCCCATTTTCGTTTGTGGTAGGAAAGGGAATCATTTTTAATCGCGCATATTCTTTCCAATCGTTCGTATTCTTCAATTCGTAGCTGCTTCAATTCGTAGCTGCTGTAGATTCAAAAGACAAGTGTTTTGTCTCACTTTATATACAAAAAGTTTGAAAATAGGCACCAGGGCATCACTGGGTGTTGAGTCAGATCCCAAAATAATATTTTGATAAGTCATGTTTGGAAGAGTGATATTGTTTTGTGTTAAAAGAGTCGAGGCGTTGTGATACCCTCAAATATATATCCCGGGTCATTCATTCAGGTTGCGGCAGACAACAATTATTTGAACAAAGAGACATTGGATGGTCGAAAAACGACACACGCCACTACTATTGTTCTTTTTCAAAGGAAGCAGTTCGGGCCACGCCCAGAACCAACGACTTTCTCAGTCAATTCAATGGAATAAGTACATCAACTGCAAGAAAAATAAGACCAATCTTGCAGCCTTTCTTGGCGAACAGCTTTGCGAAAAGGGAAAGCGGGAGCTGAAGGGTGAGGATAAAATCGTGATCATGACCCGACAGCTGCAGTGGCAGTAAGAGAGGGAGAGATAGAAACGCTGCACCAGCTCTACAGCAACCACGAGGAAGCAGATACAAGAATCTTACTGCACGCTGCACACGCCTCACAGGAAATGACAAGAGTCGTCATCCAGTCCCCCGACACTGATGCCACTATTCTGGCAATACACGTGTTTGAACGCAAAGGCTGCCGGGAGTTGTGGTTTAAGACGGGATACAAGGACAGGGTCCGCTTTATTCCTATACACGATGCAGCAAGAAAGCTCGGACCAAAGGTGTGCGCAGCCATCCCAGGACTTCATGCATTGAACGGATGTGACACGACGAGTGGGCTTGCAAATATCGGCAAGACGAAGCCTTGGGATACACTCATGGCAAATACTTACTCCAAGGCGCACCTCGAGACACTTGGAAGTGTAATACCTCTACATGAAGACACAATCAAGTCAGCAGAGTGTTTCGTCTGCTCTTTGTACACAACATCTACGAAAGCAGGAATGACGGCTGACAAAATTCGGTACTGGATGTTCTGCCAAAAACACCAAAGTATAAGTGACCGCTTTCCCCCACCAGTGACAGCCTCAAGCTACACATAATCCGCGCCAACTATCAGAAATTCATCTGGAAGAACTGCCTGCAGCCAATGGTCCCTCTTTCTTCTCCTGATGGAAATGGCTGGAAGATCACAAATAGAAGACTAGAGCCACTGCCCCCCAGAGCCTGTTAGAGCTCACAACCTGCAGATGCGTCAAAACCGCCTGTCGAAGGGAGGATCTGTGCTCATGCAAAGCAAACGATATACCTTGCACGGAGGCATGTCTTTGCATGAGTGACGACACCTGTGAGAACCCTCACAAAGGAACTGAGACTGCAACCGACAGTGATGAGGATACAGATGACGAGGCGTGACGGTAATTTCTTACATATTTCTCTCAGTGAAGTGCGTATTTCAATAGAAATACACATCAAGGTGGCACTTGCATAATCTAGCCTAGCATAATCGGTATGAAATGTTACCATGGCAGCGGTTGTTACGTTAAGAAATGTTTTGGTAACGTAAAGAAAGCCGTTCGCTGATAATGTATGTTAATTACATAGATACTTAGCGTCACGTTAGTTTGCAGGCTGTGCTACTTGCAAATGCAGGTTTACAAGAAAATATTTAAAACGCCATACAAACTCTTTATTTTCCTTGAAGTTTGTATATAAGGCATCGGTAGACCCAATATAGATCAAATCTTACATAAAAACAAATGGATAACAACAATATATGCGACTTTTCGAGTATAAACGGTGTAATTTTGGGGTACTTTGGGGGCAAATTGTATCTCCATAGCAACGGTCGCTATGGAAACCCGCACACTCACACATTCATCATATCTTGAATGAGATTAGTAACAACTATTCCTTGGCCAAGGTTTCACTAAATTACTTTCTGCTACGGCACGCTATGATTGGATTTGTTTTTAAGGGGCTTAGCCAAGTAAAAAGAGGGGGACCATATGGGTGCTGCGTTTCAGGCCCTAGCAGTATGATGTCCCAACGTTCGGTTAGTACATCGTGCCTAGAATTGTTCCTTAGACATGTGGCAATAATTCTATGATAACAGATTGCTTATGTACTACATGTGCTACGTTGCGATTTTTTTTTTTCGGTCATTGCTCCCCGACTAAGAGTGCGAAAAAAATAATACCATGGATAAACTGGCCCATGAACATTCCATGGAAAATAAACTGAGACCGACATATTTTATAGCCAGTACAGCGTAAACAATACAAAATACCGCATGCAAACCAAATAATACCATGGATAAACTGGACAGTGAACATTCCATGGAAAATAAACTGAGACCGACAACAGCCGGTCAGCGTAAACACCACAAAATAAAGCATGCAAATCACATAGCATGGATAAACTGGACCGTGAACATTCCATGGAAAATAAACTGAAACTGACTTATTTATAGCCAGTACAGCGTAAACACCCCAAAATACAGCATGCAAATCACATACCATGGATAAACTGGGCCGTAAACCTTCCATGGAAAATAAACTGAAACTGACTTATTTATAGCCAGTACAGCGTAAACACCCCAAAATACAGCATGCAAATCACATACCATGGATAAACTGGGCCGTAAACCTTCCATGGAAAATAAACTGAAACTGACTTATTTATAGCCAGTACAGCGTAAACACTACAAAATACAGAGTGCGAACAAAATATACCAAGGGTAATATTAGGCCGTGAACTAACGCGTTTTATAGCCAGAAAAGCAATAAATAATAATATACAGCATAAAAGGTAAACTGCTATAAGTAAAACTGGGCCACCGCTAAAATCCGAGCCGCAAAATAACCCTGGGAACGAGGTTGAGTCTAATCCCGCCCCTGCGGATGGCAAGCGGTGGTTTCTTCAGAAGATACGAGTTGTGATTGACAGGATGGTAAGGAATTCAGGAAACTGTATGAAATCTCCTTTCAATGGTATTTATTTGCTAGGGAAAAATTTCTCTCGCGTTTTTTTTTTTTTGTTTGTCTATCTAAGTAAATTAAATTCGGATCATTAACTGCAGCAAGAAATTTCGCATTATTCAAGGAAGTGCGGGGCACTCGATGCCGTTTTGTTTAGCTATTTCGTTTACTTTTTCCACATTCTGCCATTCCATCGTTCGAGCTGCCTGTTCCAACTCTCGTTTTACATCTTGGATATAGTCCTGAAGGATTCTGAACAAGCGTCCCGATGTTCGCCAGCGCACGGTGTATCAGAGGGGCTCTTCGCTCTTTGAAGATCGTGATGAAAAAGAATTCTTGAAAAAGAGCTTCTATCCATAGACACATTCCGGGCTGGACATTTAACTATTGACTGTGCCTCAGACTCTTAAGCAAGACAGTAGCTTATGCGAATATTTGACATTAAAAACGTATTTTCGTTGCCGCCGTATTGATGGAAAGCTGTTTGTGGATGTGGTAAAAACACTTGAGCGTTCCCGGGCGGTATTTGGGCACCTTTTGATAATTTTTTGTTGTATTTTGCAAGATTGGAACACAATTTGAAACTCCAGTCGTGACGGTCTCGTTCAAAATGCCAAGCATAGCTTAGAATAATACAAATGGGCGATATGAACCCCTTGTAAAAAACCCTGAAAGCTTCTACGAAATCGTTTGTCTTGAATCTTTTAAGAATGTGATTTCGGCAGTTTGTGAAAGTGTCACGATAAATATAAGCGGGAAAATAAGTAATAAAATCCGCAACCATTGGAACTCCAAGCAACAACTCAGTGGTCGTGGTCCATGTTTGAATCCAACTAATTGGCATACTGCACTCGCTACCCATTGCGCGTAGTTTGCCACCATTGAATATCGACGTTGTAGTCACTGGGAAAGTGAAAGCCGCGTCGGTGTCCATCCACGCTATAACATCATCATCAGTGTATTTATCAATGAAAAGGTACTCCACAGTTGCCGGTTGTATCCCGGCGGCTTTGGCGAACCTGAACGGACTTATTAGGCACCTCAAACTTGGGATGTGGTAATCTGTTTTTTGTCAGGTTTACCATTTCCGAGCCAAATTTGTGGTCCTGTTCGGATTCCTGATCGAACACAAGCACAGTTTTGCCAGGCAGATTCGCCGGCAAGTAAAATACAAAAGTTCTCATAAAATAGCAAAACAACCGGCGTTTCTGCTCTTTGTTGCTCGTCAGACGTAGAAAAACCGTAACGTTATGATTCAGCATCTTCGTGGTGGTAGCTATAGGGGTTTGATTCAGTGGAAGCATACCGCCAAAAACCGAAAGCTCTTTAGTGAAAGTGTAGGCATTATCTTGGCTCGATAGAAATATTAGTATATACAGTGATGATGTCCCTGCACAAATGATTATAAAGCTTTTGATAGTGAGAATCCACATGCTTGATTTACATGTGATATTCTTCAACGTATTTCTGTCCGTTTTCAATGCGACTTAGAAAGCCAGTGCGCACGCGCGCAACGTCGAATTTTAAAATGTCTTAATTTTTTTCTCGATACCTAGACCGGTTCAACTCCAAATGATGCATAACGTTGCAAATCAATGTTTAGAAGTCGGATGGGCCCTCTATTTCTGATACCCCTCTGTCGTCCTATTCATATTGTCGCGTTCCTCTTATGTTATTAGTAGTATAGTACTTGGCGGCTCCAGCGCATCCCGTGGGAATGCGCTCGAACCAAGCCAAGTCTATACTACTCACCAGCGTATGGTTTCATATTTTGGTATGATATAAGGTATATTTTGGTGTGACTATATGTTATCATATTTTGGTATGACTATAAGGTATATTTTGGTGTGATCATATGAAAAAAGATTTTGATGAAACTATATGTTATAATTTTTTGGTGAAACTATATGTTATAGATTTTTGGTGAAACTATATGTTATAGATTTTTGGTGAAACTATATGTTATGGATTTTTGGTGAAACTATATAATTTTTAGTGTCAGCTTATGAATAAATTACTGGAGTCGCAGCACGACGTCATTTATCGGGGTTCGGTGTGGGATGACAACACTATATGGTATCATATTGTGGTGAGACTATATGATACAAGTTTTTGGTGTCAGCTTATGAATAAACTGGAACTATATGCTTTCTTCATTTCGTGGAATTCGTGCGGTGTGTGCTGGTTTCATTTTATGATACAATCCTATGGTTACGGCTGCTGCGTGACATTCCTGGAGTTTTAATTCTTAGGAGCGAGTCAGGGGATTCCCCGCTGGCGAGTCTGGGCATGCCTATTGCATTTAAGGACTTTTTCGCTGACAAAGTGGAATGTTCTAGACGTGCTGTGTCATGACTCCACGTAAAAATATAGTCTCTTGTATTAGCATATAGAATGGTTTGTGATAAAGGGATCCATATGGCATTAGTGGAAGAGGGATATTACGATTTTCCATTTTGTGATCTAAGGATAGCGGAGTACGTGACTAAGGGAGATTCGGCAAGGTTCGAGACATTTTGTGGTAGGCAGGATATGGTAAATGACAATGGAGCTAATGTATGAAAAAATTGTTGTGTTCACCATGGATACGACTATGCCGTCGAGTGGTTTGATTTTTACGAGAATATGTACAGGATACGTAGAAAGTCATTGTACCATCGGAAGTATTATTTAGAAAATGTGTTGTTTGATTTTGACTTAGAAGGGAATAAGCATGACCTACTCAGGAGGTTCGAGCAAGTTGAGACGGGTATGAATAAATTATTTACTAGAAAACGATATATTCAGATGAAGTTCGTTCTCTACAAATTGTTTCAATTGAAATATGAGAAGCAGAGTATGAGACAATGCATAAAATATATCAGTCCTAGGACACAGAGATATTATAAGAAGTTGTGGAAGCAGGTTTGTGATCATCTAGGATGGACGTACATTCATGGTAGTGAGTTTATAACTAGACGTGTGGAGACGGTGATCACCATCTTTCTCTAGAGATATGTATATGCTTCTGGTATATGCTTAGGGTCTTATTATAATAGAACCTTATGCTAACGTTTTGTTTAGTTTGTCTCTCATTTCTAGCATTTCTATCTGTTCTTGGATATGGTCCTTGCTTTTTTTCCCTCTCAACTGAGGTGAGTGTTTATATACCTTTTCCCGTATCGACTCTCTCATTTCATTATATTTTTCAGCCTCTTTGATAATGAGATTGAATTCGTCTGAGGATATTTGGTTGTCGGTCAATGCTTTGCTAATAAGGTTATCGATTGAACTCGATTTAGATTTAGCTAGCATCACGATATCTGCGTGTTTCTGTAGATTTTTCGATAGTCTCTTAGAGACTGATGCCGTCACTGTTGAAACAATAGCACTAACACCTGACAGAACTCCTAAAGGTACAACCACAGGGATCCCAAACCCAGTCCCCAATGCCCCAGCCGATAGGGCTACTGAGAGGAAATCTGACCCGGTAGCTATTTTATTTAATCGACCGGGACTTCGCGTGCTTTTTCTTAACTCTTTGGTGGTGTTCGATGTTCGCGCTAATAGAGTTCTTAATAGAGCAAATTTGTTGTAGTCTGAAACTCTTACCATTATCTTCTTCGGTTGGGATGGTTGTGTGAATCTGGCCACCTCTCTCATGCGGTCTTGCTTCGTACATATTGTCCATATGTATACTACACAGTTAGATAATTTCAATGTACGTTTCCTGTTTTGTGCTATCGTACATGTATTCGACATCGCCGGATAGCTCCTCACACATTACGTTGCTGGTGAAAAGCGCTGGGTTAGCACCTGTCTCGGTGTAAAGTGTGGGACGGTTCCATTAGCACCCCATACGAAAAGTATGTACCTCACAGCTGAAAGTGTCTGAGGGTTATCAAATACTACATTAGTGCTCGTGTGTAGGTGGTTTTTCGGCATGATCACACCCCAAGAGGCGCCTACTTTGTTACTAGACGCTACAATGTTCTGCCCGATGAATTGATAAAAGAGGCCCCCAAAGCTCCGCTTCCAAGCGAAGTAGAACCTCGGGTCGGTGGACACACCGATTATCTCCGTGCAGTATAGGACTAAATTCGCGGTTAGTTTGATTATGTTTTGGCTGTTCTTCATTCCTAGGCTGATGTAAAAGCCAGTTACCTCTCTCCAACCATCATTGCCGAGTAATATTTGGCCTTGGTGTATGTGTTTTGCTCTGTATGAAGCTATGCAGGCACTATTTCCTATATCATCGGCGACCGACTCACTCACTTGATAGTTCGCCGCCGTTTCGATACCGAAGGCATACACCTGGAACCTTTGGGTGCTTGGTGAGTTATGTGAGACGGTGAAAGTGATAAAACCTATGAAGTTACCTGTGTCGATTACAGCCTCAGTGAACCGGAAGCCTGGCTTCCCATCTATGGCGCCTCTTTTAATGCTATCCCCACGGAAGCCCCACCCAGCAGTTTGGATGTTGATGGTACCCATCGTAAGCATCACATTTGGGTCTATGCAGTCGGTTCGAGTAGCCTCTAGATGCTGTCAGTCCGGTAGTGTTATCGATAGGTAGAGATTTCGTCTACTATGTAGAAACCCTGGTGTTTAGGGTACAGCCCTTTTGATATATAGGCTCCTCTTATTATTTTCATGTTACTTGATGTCGAGCTCCAAAGGCTTTGGTTGTTTAGAAACCACAATGCGTTGTGTGATATATGATCTTTGTCCAGGTCTGAGGGCGTTGATTTGTTGGGGTGTTAGATTATCGTATGTTAGTGGATTAACTTTTACTTCCTGTGCGCCCTGGTCTCCTTTGTCACCTTTATCGCCCTTATCACCCTTTTGCCCCTGTAGACTAGCGTGGTAACTGGACACTTCAGTCACTCTGACGTTGGCACTGCCAACTGTGTTTTCTACTATGTTGAATATTACGTCTTTCCCTACTGCCTCAAGCTCGAAGGCTATTTTCTCGGTCGGGCTGTAGATTATTGGGTTTGTAGTCTTGAGCGACACCCCCATAAAAAGAGTGTCTATAGTCGTACCATACCCCAGAGGAGCCTTGAGTGGTGTATCGACGAAGAAGAGCGTCCCAAAAGTCGGATCGGTTGGGTTGTAAGTCAGTAGCTCCCCATTCCCCACGCCCCACGCCTGTTTTTAGCGCCGTCATGCTGGTCTTAGAGCTTTGGGACCTCAGCCAACTGTCGTCACCCATGTCTCCCCTCACACCTAGGGCTCCTGGCAGCCCTCGCTCGCCCTTAGGGCCTTGCAAGCCTTGTTTACAAGTGAACTACTCAGTTCACTAAATAATTCGTAGTTTAATTGTCACGTTTGATAGTATCTGTGTGAAGTTGTAGCCGGTATCAGTTGGTTCGAATTTACCAATTTTTGTAGCGAAGGGTATGTTTTTAATGTTTAGGAACTGTACCATGGTGAACGACCCATAATTGTCGGTGCTTAGTTGGAAATACACCACAATCCATTCGGTTAGACTGTTAAACGAAATCAGGCGTTATGAAATACCATTTTCTAATTCGAGGAATGTTTATAAAACACAAACGACCCTCTTTTTAGTCTATTCCTTATTCGGATAAGTAGATAAAACGAGATCGGGCGTTATGAAATACCATTTCGTTTTTCGAGAACTCTTTCGAAAGGAGTCGTGTAAGGGAAATCGGGCGCTATGAAATTTCATTTTCTTTATTGAGAAATGATGAGCAAACACTGACAATCCTCTTCATATTTTATTCCTTATTCGGATAAGTCGTAAAACGAAATCGGACGTTGGGAGATTCCTTTTCCTTATTCGCGAAAACTAACTTGAAAAAGAAACAGTTCCCTATTCGTGTCACTGCACTAATCTATTTGTTTTGTCAGAGCCTTATCTGGTAACCAATGTGTTAATTGACAACAAGCACTATCTGTCAAATTGTGGTTTCGATAGCAAGGCCAAATTCCTTCTACATGCGTACGTAGTCAAGTAAAGCGTGAATAATTCTCCTCTAAATATATTAATGCGTTTGGAAGGAAAGCTCAATATACAAATACATTTATTAGATGAGAGGTAGATGTCCTCTCTTTTGCTAGATTCATTTGTGAAAGCGATTGCACGCATTGCGTAATTTGACCTTTTGTAGCAGATAGAGTCTCATGTTCACAGCTCCGCTTAGCAGCAGAGCACGTTAAAGCAACCAGAATTATCTGACGAAAATGCTGTTAGACTTGTTCTGAATAAACTTTTATGCCTAAAAACTGTTTCAACTCGAATTAAAAGGTATCATGCAAGTACCCCCCCCCCCCCCCCCCACCAGATTTGAATAAGGAACTGAGCGAATAAGGAAACAGACGAAAAAGGAACTGCGAATAAGGAACCAACTTCACGCTCGTCCCGCAGGACTATCTGTGAATGACGGCATTCCTAAGGAATTGGCTTCCGTTCGATACGCCCGTATCGACGATGCAGTTAAAATAATATTGTCCATGGGACCGGGGGTTTTTCTTGCAAAAACCGACATTAAATCTGCATTTCGAATAGTCCCCATAAACCCGGAGGATTTTCATTTATTAGTCATGAAGTGGCACGGCAAGTTTTATTTCGATTGAACGCTACCTATGGGCCTCCGCTTGTCTTGTAAATTGTTTGAGACTTTCTCGACGTCATTGGAATGGATATCTAGTGAAAAGCTACAAGCATCCGGTGTATTGCATATCTTAGACGATTTTTTGTTTTTGGCGCCTACCAAGGCCAAGTGTCAAAACGATCTTGATAAGTTTCTCACTCTTTGTACGGCGATAGGGGTGCCTATCGCTGGCGAAAAAACTTTGGGCCCTGTCACTGAACTCCAGTTTGCGGGTATCACGCTTGACACGGTCCGGATGGAAGCGCGTTTACCCCCAGATAAACTGGCGCGATGCATTGAAGGACTGACCAATTTCCTTAGTATAAACCGCGTCAGATTACAGGAGTTGCAATCGTTAATTGGTTTATCGAGTTTTTGGAATTGCATGATTGTGCCAGCACGTAGTTTTCTAAGAAGGTTATATGATTTAACTATTGGAGTGCGTAAACCTTATCATCATATATGTTTGACTAAAGGCTGCAAAGAGGATATGCTCGTTTGGTTAACCTTTTTGCGAGACTTTAACGGGAGCTCGTTCTTTCTGTCCTCAAGATGGCTTACGTCTCGCACTCTAAAATTACATACGGATGCTACCGGGTCGCTTGGCTATGCGGGGTTTTTTTTGGTAAACACTGGTTCTTTGGCGAATGGCCTGTTAGCTGGAGAACTTTTAACATTACATTTTGGGAATTATTCCCTATTGTTCTTGCTGTCGAGATTTGTGGGTCTGCGATGCGGAACCGCTGCGTTGTTTTCTTTTCTGATAACCAGGCTGTAGTAGAAATCCTAAATAAGCAAACCTCCCGCGAGCCGAAGGTTATGGTATTGGTTCGTCACCTGGTCCTAACCTGCTTGAAGCACAATATTTTGTTTCGCTCAAAGCATATTGCTGGAATTCTTAACACAAAAAGTGACCTATTATCGCGCTTACAGGTCGAGAAGTTCCGCGAGATTTTACCCGAGGCGGACCTTCTAGCCACGGAAATCCCCCGTCAATTTCTGCCAGAGAGTTGGAGTCTCGTTTGAGCGCTTTGTTGACAGCCGCTTTGACAATGGCTTCTAGAAAAACCTATCAGCGGGCATGGCAGAAATATTTGGAATTTTCACGCCTTTTTTTGTAATACATCTTTCTTATCGCTACCGATCAGCGTGAGTAATATAGCACTTTTTGTGGCATATTTATCAGCGCAACAATTTGCTCCCTCTACTATCTCTACCTATATGTCGTGTTTAAGTTAAGTTCACAAACTCGCCAATGATCCTACTAAAACATTCTTAGTCAATAAGATAATTTCGGCCCACAGAAGGCTCTGCTCTCGGCCTGATGTGCGTTTCCCAATTACGCGAGATGTGCTGCATCGTTTGGTCCAAGCGCTCGGCCATACCATTTCCTCACCTTATTTCCGGGTGATGTTTCAGACAATGTTTTTGACCGCTTTTTATGGTTTCTTTCGCGTGGGTGAGCTATCGATCAAGGCCCCGAATCGGGAATCCGCTATACTACGTTACCAATCGGTCACCTTTCTTAAAAATGCTAAGGATATTCAGGCTGTCAAGCTGGTCATAACCGATTACAAACATAACACCGAGCGTAGACCATTTCCCGTAATTATTCAAAAAGGGGATGTTCCGCTCTTTTGTCCGGTAGATTTTCTGCTTAAATTCTTCCGTTTACAAGGCGATCGGCCCGGCCCTCTATTTTGCAACGTAGCTGGGTCTGCCGTACGGACCGATTCATTCACGCGAGAATTGAAGCGTGCTCTTGTTTTTTGTGGTCTGGACTGTTCTAGGTATAAATCCCATAGCTTTAGAATCGGAGCCGCAACATGGGCAGCTGAAAAAGGTATGACCGATACACAAATTCGGAGTCTTGGTCGCTGGCGTTCCGACGCATTTAAGATCTGTATTCGCCCTACGTCTATCAGTTCGGGTCTGTCTCACTAGGCTACTATTGTAAAGTGTATGTCAGACAAGCGGCTGCTCTGCACTATAGTCTACCAAAACGATTACTCATTGCTTTCTAACGGCAGGGATGTATGCCAGACAAGAGGCTGCTCTGCATTCCTACTATTGCCTGACATATTCAGGGATTTATTGCTTAACCAACTTCTGTTTAATTTGAACTTGTCCTGCCTAGCGTGCTTGCAGCAGTGGTGGGGCTTGCCACATGGTGTGGCTGCTGGCGTAAATTCGCCCCACCATTTCTCTGTTTTAATTTCAATTGGTGTGATCTCTGAAAAAAATTGTATACTTTTAAGCCACAATTATCCAAAACAATCAGCCCTGTGTCACTTTATATCGTGTTTACACTGCTCGCACGCTACGCTCCCTTGTGTTAAATAAATTCCACATTACCTCAAAAAAGATAATGGGTTTTATGCCGGGACGCGAAGAATATCATAAGAGGTTTATCTGATGGCGGCCTTATGACAAGGGTGATTGATCCTGGCGGTAAAAGGTATGTTGATGGCCCTGTCGTTGACAGGGTATATAAACACTTCTCTGCACGCAAACTGACCTCTTTGCTCGTGTTAAGCGCAGTGATAGAAAAACCTTTTGACCACCCACCGCCGTCCGCATCACCTTCTTTGTCTAGTCTGCTTTTCAATTTAACTATGTTGTTGTTAAGGTGTGGCGTAAATTCGCCCCACCATTTCTCGGTTTTAATTTCAATTGGTGTGATCTCTGAAAAAAAATTGTATACATTTATTAATTAAGTGATTAGAAATTAAAGCCACAATTATCCAAAACAATCAGCCCTGTGTCACTTTATATCGTGTTTGCACTGCTCGCATTCTACGCTACCTTGTGTTAGATATTCATTACAAGTTCATAGTTTGTTAATTAGTACTTTGATTCCCGGCATAAAATGAATTCCATCAACAGTTTCCACATAGTGGATTCCATTCCATTCGACGGGAGAGTAGTAGAGAAGTTGGCTTTGTTCTACCGAAAATGCGTTGGAACCGCCAACTACTATACTACTATCAGTTGAAAAAAGAATAAGTAGAGTTACAATACATTTTTGCTACACTACGAAAAAAGAAAACCTGGAAATCTGTAGCATGGTAACAATATGAAACAGATCAACTCCCAGACCGTGGAAAAAATCGAAGCTCCCAGACCTCGAAAATTTTTGAAAAAGCGAGACGCGTAAAAAAAAACGTCGAGATTCCGAGACTTTGCTGTGAAATTTCTGCGATACTTTCGAAATTTGGAGATCCTTGCTACCCCTTTCCTTGGCAAAACTGAGCTTGTTCATGCCTGCCCATAATGCTTATGCAATATTCCTCCATGGAAATGAGGCTAATAACTTTAAGATACAAAAACAAGCTGCTAGCCTTCAGCAAGTCCAAAGCAGGGTGCACAGTGGAACTAAATAACTTTTACATTTTCTAAGAATTTATTTCTCTTGAGTCATTTCTGCTTGGATAGCTTGAAATCCCTGCAAACTTGAGAGAGCTTAGAGGGTTCCACTCTCATTGACAATAACATTGTTTTTCCCTGACAGGCTGCACAATACAGTTAAGGCTGAATGTTCCCTTAAAAGTAAACTCCCTGTGGTTGATTTATTATCGTCTCACAAAGAGCCCATCAAAGCGCCACCAGTTTATCAAGTTTCTCAATACCAAAGATGTGACATAAACGGTACTGGGACAAAGGGGTGTGGAGTCAAGTCAGAGAAAGAACCCTGTTTGGGTTCTACTCACCGAACTATTGGACCAATTTGTTGACGGTATGCAAATAGTTTATAACTTATAACTTTTATAGTTTAAAACTTTTTTTATTGTAACAAACTACTTCCAGGCAAATAACTGACTTATTAAATGATTGACACTTTAATTCCTCTGTTTTTACACTCAAACACAGAACACGCCGAGGACTCTTAAACTACACAACAACAACTAGTACCCAGTCCCAAATCATTGGCAATTACCACAATATTTGAAATACTACTGTAGTATGTTTTTTTTAATTCTGCTTTTTTTTTGTAGTGGCAGCCGAGTCAGTCCTACAATGGGAGGATTGTGAGGGTGCCAATTCGCTGCAATGGAACAAACGACAAGACCCTAGCAAGTTGTATTGTTTTATAGATTAAAGGAACTCTATCATGTAAAATTTTTTCCAGTTATAAAAATACCCTAGTAGAAACACAAATGCCTAACCCCATTATATTTTTTGTGTTCATTTACTCTGCATTTGTTTTTGTTACAGATGACATATTCTTATCAACAACAGTAGCACCTACCACTACTGAGACACCAAAAACCACTAAAGCACCCAAAACACCTATAACAATACCCAAAACTAGTACTAATAGACCACAAACATCAACCATAACTGCCAAAATTACAACAGAATCAACCACTGCAACTCAAGCAACCACAAAAACAAAAGAATATACAACCATTAAACCTAGTACTACTGACGAATCTACAACAAATGAGGCATCAACAGCAGAATTTGAATCAACCACTGCAGCTCAAGCAACAACAAAATCTAAAGAATATACATCCATTAAACCTAGTAATACTGAAGGATCAACAACGACTGAGGCATACATACATTCTGCAACAGCAGAATTTACTTTTACACCAACCAAAAGTTGGGTAAAGTCTACACACACCATTAAGGTAATGAACTGCTATACTTTACTCCATACCAAAAAAGGAGTATTTTACACTTCTCCCAAATGCCCATGTGTACACTGCGTACCTACACATCATAAATATAGGAATCATTTCTTATTCATCCTGTTTTTTATGCCTTTGACTGGACCATGCTGTATGAGCACTTTTACAGGCCCGTACTCAGGGGTATTTTGACTATATATCATGTAAAGTACTGTGTCCATGGGGGGGACTAGGGGGTTTGGAACTAGTAGGGGGGCGCGAATCGCCCCTCCGGGCCTCCCAGCCCCGCTTTCAGTGAAGCGAGTGGGGGGCGCAAATCGCCCCTCCGGGCCTCCTAGCCCCACTTCAGGCTAGGGACTTTCTGTGACGCGTAGATTAATAATTTAATCTACGTCGGGACCACTTCGCGCAGATGGGTAATTAGCGATGGTGTCGGGGACGTGTGCTAGGGCCGTGAAAACGATGAGGGCCGCCAACCTACGGAGCCGTTTTTCGGCCGCGCTGGCGTGGCGTTTAAACCTGAGTTTTACTCGAACACCTCGCTCCCGAACTCCTCGCGAATTTCTCGCAGCCTCTTTTTCATCTTTTCGCGTGTCTCCAGGGAGGGCCCTTTCCTGCTTTTTTTATCACGCGGTGCGAGGCCGTGTCGAGCTCTGATAGCGGCCTTGAGCGCGTAGTATCTCTCTTGTTCCTGAAGTATTAGCCGAAACTCCTCGTCTGAGATATGCCCGTCATGCAGAGCCTTAGAGACCAGCTCGCTGATCGAGTTTTTCTTACTCTTCGCTAAAACCATCGTGTCTTCGTGTTTGGCCACCTTGCTTGTAAGACCCCTAGAGACTACCCCCGCGCCCACGACACCGACCAGCCCAGCGACCCCTGCCAGCGGACCGCCGATCAGAACCCCTATCCCACTCAAAGCGACCCCCACCCCGGCGCTGGAAAGCGCCCCTGCAGCGATGCCGGATGCCACAGACACAGCATGGGTAACGGCAAAGGCGCTCTTATACTTCTTCCGCACCTGTCGATGATGCGTTATCTCGTTGTCTAGGACCGCCTGAGTGTCACATATTTTCTGGAGTCGAAAGCTTTGCACGTCGCCGCCGATGCTTGCCGGAGCGGTAGGCGTCGTGTGCGTTTGCGGGGGGCAGACGCTGGAAAGCGAGGGGTATATGCCACCGCTGCTAACGTCGCTGTTTGCTATGCTTGTTATGTCGGACCTAGGTTAGCGCTAATACGAGGCGAACAGGCTTGCCCTTAAAGTCCACCCGTCTACCGCGGTCATCCCTGATCCATATTCAAATACTCGAGACAAACTCAGAGGAAGATGCTGCGACACAAACGGGGATGTCGGGCCCATAGACGACTTTCTCGTGCGGCCTCCCGCGGGTTTCTAGGCAAGCGAGAACGTTTGAAGGCTCGTCTAAGGCGAGGCATTGCGTGCGGTCTACGACATCGCAGAAGATGTAGAGGGCCTCTATTTTCGCCAGAGTCACCTTAAGTGGGGCCCCCCACGGGCAGTGCGAGGCCCCCCCCCATCCAACTGATCGTCTTTAGCCTCTAGGCCAAATAGTGCGCAAAGCCCGGCATTCAGGGACGCAACGCCTTCGGACATGAGCGCGATCTTCCCGGTGAGGGGATCCAGCTTCGCGGTCAGAATCTTGCTTTCAGCGCGGTTGATCGTTTCCACGATGGACTCGGCCGTGTGGTGCCCGGCTGGCAGAGTAGCGATGGGCGGGAGGGAGGCTATGGTCGTTATCTGATGCTCCCGCTCGAGATTATACCAGCTGTTAAACAGCGAGCACTGCCGGAGCGCCACGAAGCGTGGGCGCCTTATCGGCTGCTTGAAGAAGAGCGTCAGTTCGTTTTCGGTGAACACAGCATGTAGGACCACCATTGTATTGAACACAGCCCGCCTTCGTGTTTAATAGGACTGAGCATGGATTGGGAAGGCTGGCGGATGCTGAACGAGGAGGCGATTCCCCGGAGGGAGGAGGAGGAGACGAAGGAGGCGGCAGTTGCGGCGGGAGCCTCTGTTGCCGAACATATCAAACGCGCTATAGCCGAACAAGTCAAACGCGCAAAAACCGGTTTCCCTAGGTCTCTGACCCTCGCGCGGCCTTGCAGAGGCCTGCTCTACGCCATCCCCGCGACCCCCGTGGAGAGCACGGCCTCAGACATCACCCCACTACTCACGCAGCTAGAGATACACGTGGCTGAGGACAAATCATTCACGACTAGGGTCCGAGACATATTCAAAGAGATAGTAGTCACGCACAAGTCCGCCAAGGAGTCTCGCCGGTGGCTATCGGAGCCTTCCTATGGGTACTGGCCACAGCAACTCAACTTTGCGGTCTGGTGCGCAACCGCCGGATGTGGGGTGTCCCAAGTCGACCCCGCTTTCGCTACGCTCCCCTCTGTCATCAGGGGATTTCTAAGGTTTCACGTCTACTTTACCACGCGCAGGATACTCTACGAGCTCGCCGCCTCCCTGCCTGGCGACAGCCCGTTCACGCAAAAAGGTAACCCCTACAAGAAGGCCGCTTCCGAGCGTCTATGTATAGAGTTCGGTTTGCCGCGAAAGCCGGACTTCCGATGGAAAGGCGGGCGGAACCACGGGCTAGGCGATGTGTTTGTGTTCTACCCGGGGGAGGGGTATCGCAACGTGCACGTGATCCGTGGCTACGACACTGCGGCGGACGAGTACCCGAGCCACCTCAATCTGTTTAGCGACGAAGGTGGGACGTACAATAGTGGGAAGCAGGTGGGCTACATACGCAACGACGACCACGAGGGCGTGCAATATAGCTGGTTTGCGCCCCCCAAAGGTAAGGGGCTGACAAAAGCAGGGCTAGGAAGACCCGATCGCTCGGTCGAAGCGTTCGTCTACGCAGTGCTTGGCGCGCAGGTAAACGTCCGTTCCTCTATCGCGGGAGCTGGTGGTCCGGCCATGGAGGCGCAGGCGGAGTTCACGAAGCTGCTTGAAGACGCGATCATAGTAAACGACATCGCTCAAAGCGTGCAAAGGTACCAGTTAGCCGTGCAGGAGGCCAAGGTGAGACTGAGTCTTTCGGTCGCACCAGGAGTGTGGCTGATGCCAAGCGATCTGGTGATAAACAAGCAGGGCGTCGTGGGCTACAACAATAAGCTGCAGAAAGCCACAGACTCCATGACGCTCGGCGCAAACGCGATCAACACCGAGACGAAGCCAGTCGGTGCTCATAAAATGGCCGGTGGGCATCCTAGGGTGCAACACGCGACTGATCCGGGGATCGACCGCGTGCCGTCGCGGCGGCGAAGCAAGGCTTCCGCCCCTGCGAAAGTGCACGCAGAGGGCGCGGCGCCTGCCCCCTCTCCACGTATGCATGCTGCGCATAGCATGGCTGCCGCCGGAGCGGGCGAAAAAGGTGAACACACCGCCCTCAAGGCGGGGTTGTCGGCACTTGCGGTGGCCGCGGCGTATTACTTGTTCCGATGATTTCTTAGCATTTGACGAACCAAGAACGCGGCTACGGCTAGAATGAGCAGCCACGCATTTTCGACAAGGAATTTCACCGCTTCCCCTGCAGCCTTGAACACGAAGTTCGTGATGCTGCCTACTAACCCAGAGAGAAGCTCGCCTAGCTTTTTCCCGATGGCCTTTTAAGGCTTAAAAGCCTGATACCGACCCCTCTGGCTACGGAGGAGAGCGACCTGCCTAGCGATCTCACAATGGCCGCGATCGTCGTCGCTACGGCCAACCCGAAAGCGGTGACGGTAAAGCCGTGCTTTTTGAAGATGGCTTTGATGCGCTCTCTTAGCGGCTTTTGGTTCCCGAGCTCTCGGTTTTCGCGTTCTAGTTCGTCAATCCCGGATAGCCTCTCCTCGCTGCGCTCACGGGCCTCTTGCCGACTCTCTGACGTGTTAGGGTCGTCGATATTCTCCCTGTCTGTGGCTACCACCCATTGCAGCTCTTGGACTCGTTCTGCGTTCTCCTGGATGACCGCGTCTATCTCTGCCACGGACCCCATCGCCAGCTTGAAGCCTTTCAGCCTTGCAACGTCCTGTCGAACGCTCCCGTCCTCATTGTACAGCTGTCTTGGTTTAGACCAACCTCCTTTGCGCTCTCCGAGGCGCTGCTCTTCGAGATCACTTTTGCAGCGGTTGACCAGGTAGTAGTCGGAAGCGATGCTACCAAATTATCCTATGGCATCAAAAATCTGGAGCTGGAATACGAAAGCCTGAGGGACGACAACCTCAAGAGCGTTCGCGTTACAATCGACGGCGTGCCAAACAGGGTCTTCAGCCAGGGGTTGCGCCCCACGGATTTTTGGAGGGAGGCGAAAAGGCGGTTCGTCCGCCCCTCCCCGGGGGGGGGGGGGGGGGGGCACAGCGGAGCGCCTGCCGCCCCGGCAATCGGCCCAGAGTCGTTCTATGGCGATAACAAGTTTGCTCTGTGGATCGACCTTCGAACGACGGACGACAGTGCTATCCATGGGGGTGGTCTCCGATTGGTCAACACCCGCGACGGTGAGTACCTAGAGATAAAAGGCACGGCGAGCGGCACGGGTACCGTAATCTGTCACGTGTTTGTGGTGGCCGACGCCTAAATGAACCTTATGAACGGACAGCTAGAGTCCATACAATACTGAGCACAGACACCGAAACGCGCGAAGCGATGCGGCAGCGCGCTATGGACCCGAAAAACATCCCATTTAACGCTCTCATCGTGGGCCCGACGTCATGCGGGAAGATCCAATTCGTAGTGGACCGGCTGCGCGGCCCTTTCCGGGGCAAATTTGACTACATCGTACTCATGTGCCTTACCTTTGTCTAAAACAAAACATACGACGGCTTCGGCGAGGGCGACATTCGTCTGTTTGTCATCGCACCTGAGGCGGGTCAGATCGACGTACTGCTGAGGTTTGTCTCCGCTCTCTTCGAAGGTACTAATACGCTAATCATACTCGACGACTGTGCGGCCTCGAAAGATGTAAAGAGGCGCTCTGACCACCTCGTCAACTTGGCGTTCAGCGCGCGCCACGTGGGTATGAGCGTGTGGGTGATCACGCAGCAGCTCACCAGCATCACGAAGCCGTTCCGTGAGAACATCGCGGCCTTGGTGGTCTTCTATACCCCGAGCAAGGCGGACATGCATGCTATCCTGCATGACTACGGCGCGGAGCTCTCAGAAGAGAACATGAAAGAGTACATGAAGGCCCTCAAGACGAAAAAGTTCTCGAAGTTAGAGTTTTGCTTGCGTCACCCTTATACCATCGCCCTAGTTGAACGGTAAACCACCGCCCTAGGGCATAACTATGCGTGCACATATACATATATAATCACACGTGTTGCACCTCAGCCACGGCAGGGGGGGGGGGGGGGGGCGCATGATGAGCGACGAATACTTTGAGAGTCTTCTTGAGGGGGGCGCCGCCGGCCTCCCGGCCGTCGAGTCGTTGGGCTGCTCGATGCAGCCTGCCGGAACGGCAACCGGAGGTGAGCTAACTAAGATAGCAGACGCGAGGGAAAAACTCGTGATTCTCGTAGCCTCGGGGAAGTCGAGAGAAATGGTAGGCAAGGCCCTGACTCACGACGACGTCAAACGCATGAGCGCCGAGGAGGTGAGGAAGTACGAGAAGCGATACGAGACCGCTCTAGCCAGCCGGACTACGGACGCCCTGGCAGACAGCTTTCTAAAGCTTACGACCAAGCTAGTAGGCATGGCGCTGCCGATAGACAGTGTGGTCGATCTTCACAACGACCTAGTGTCCGACTACATCATTAACAACGAGCTCCGCACACTGTGCGGAAGCCTGTCTCTACGCTGCGGTCGTTTGATGGCTTTAGCCGTCGGGGCGTTACACGTAGCACGTCATGTGAACACCGCACGAACGGCAAGCGCTGACACGCGGTGTCAACACGAGGTAGCAGCCGCGGACTCACCAGTGGTTTGCCTGCCGGAACGGCAAACGCACAGTGGCGAGTCTGCCATCCCAGAGTAGACGTTCATTTGAAAGCTTGCCACTTCTTCAGCAACCAAATAGTTGACACCGAGTGTCAACACAAATGGAGGAACCTCAAGGAAGTACTAGTGCCCAGCCTGCCGGAACGTCAGCGGAACCTGACAAACAAGCTGCTCATGAACCTACACGTACGCCTTCGGCGTTGGCGGAGAGAATCACGAGCCCCCAACCACCCGCGACCAGACCTAAACACCCTGGGCGAGTCGAAGCTGGGAGGCGCTTGGCAGAGACTTAACAGAGCGAGGAAAGAGACACTACGTGTCGTGCAACACGTTGGGTCGCCGGTCGCTAGCGAGACGCAGGGACGCTAGGGCTTGCGCGCCGAAGGCATACACACACCAGTCCCGGTAAGCAACTCTGCCTGCTCGGCTAGCTCGGTTATCGGGGTCGCTGGTCTTCTAGTGTCACTGATCGGTCTCTACACACGTAGGCGGGAGCTAGCTGCCGCGTTCACTCGTACACCAGCTGTTAACCAGCGAGCTACCGACGTGACTCCGGCCGCACAGCAGACCAAGGATCGCGTTCCGGCGACAGCGCTTCGCGCTCCCGGACAGTGAAAATCTCGGCTGTTATCCATGGAGTAAGCAGACATTAAGACACGAGGGCCCCACCCATATCCGCACGTCCGTGCACCGCAATGCCGACGACGCAGCAGAGCGAGATTACAAAGACCATCACCGACGCCGCAGTCATAACCGGCCCCGTCGCCGGTATCGGCTGGGTTGGGCGCAAGGTCTTGCGCGAGGACTTCACCAAAGACCCCTCCGCGAACGCCATGAACTACGCAAAAATGACTGCCGCCGTTGCAGGTGCTGACGCTTTGAAGGGTTACCTCGAGGACCAGAAGATCCTGCCCATGTTGCAGTGTACTGCAGTGTGCTACACTAACTACCACATGTATTAGACTCGTGCATGCTTTGCACAATACATGCGCATGCGCATACGTACACACTGCACGTGAAGTGTGCAAAGCACACACACACTACTCGATAGTCTCTATCGCGATTTTGGTTGGCGACGCCGTCCTAAACGCGACTGCATTCGTTGGTGGCAACTACCTCGCAAAGTTCCTGTCGAACGATGAGAGCCCTGCCTTAGCTAAGAAGGAGAGGCACGACAAGGCCCTAGAGAAATACCAACAAGACTATGGACGCTACCAACAGCGGCGACAAAAAATCCTCGATTGGCAAGCTCAAAGTCGCGAGAGAGGGTCCCTCGCAAAGTAAAACTTCACCGACACTGACTACGCGCTCAAACTCTACAACCAGACCCGGCCAGAACAATCCCTGGAGTCGATGCGGGCACCTGAGCTGTCCGACTACTACACCCCCAGCAAAACGCAGAAAAACGCCGAGTTGGCGTACATTGGCGCGGGCGCTCTCGCCATCGGCTACGCAGCTAGCCGCTTGCTGTGATGTAGCTGCCGTTCCGGCGCCGCGTCTAGGCGGCCTTTTTCCATGCTGCGCGTATACGCATACGTATACGTATACGTATACGTATAAGATGATTGCAGACCGGCCTTAGAAAGACCAAGCGTATCGCGCAGCAGTGCGTATGCACGCCCGAGCAGGCGGCAACCGCCTGTTGGAGACTGATACACCTGTTGCAATGTATTGCAATACATTATTGCCGACACGTAATGGCGGCGAAGCGCATGTCCGACGAAGAACTCGATGCGTTCCTTCGTCCTATTTACTACGCCAGAGGTGGTTTCCAGGGAGTGACCGCTCTGCATGCCAAACTTCCTAAGGGCTCAGCCTCCATAGACCGAGTGCGCAAGTGGGTAAGCCCGCAGCCCGTCGGGGGCTACACAAAGACACCCTCTCCTCCGACTACCTACGCCCACTTTTAGGAGCAGATGCCAAACCGTATCCACCAGTCGGACCTGCTATTTTTGCCAACCGACCGCGGGTACAAGTATGAACTGACTGTCGTTGACGTTGCTTCACGATATAAAGCCGCCCGCCCACTGAGGACTAAGAGCGCGGCCGTCGTCTCCCGCAAACTCGCTGGCATCTATGCAGAGGGACCTCTCGCATGGCCTAAAGTCCTCATGGTTGATGACGGCACGGAGTTCAAGGGTGCTACCACAAAGCTCCTAACAGACCACGGGGTGGAGGTCCGACGGGCTGAGCCAGGCTTTCGCCGAGTCTTTCCATCGCTGGCTGGCACAGCGCAGTACTCGAAGGATCTTGCATCCGGCAAGACAAACCGCGAGTGGGTTACTGCTTTGCCTATCGTCATCTCGGACATGAACGCAACGAAGACTTGCATGACTGGCTTTGCGCCTAAGGACGCCATAAAGCTTAGGCGCGTGCCTCTCAAAGCCGAAAAGCCTCCCTTAGAGGTCACCTTAGAGGTCGGAACGGAGGTGTACATCGCCGTAAACGAGGAAGACCTTCAGGACAAGGGCCGACGGCGAGCGACGGACCCGTGGTGGACACGCAAGGCATACCCAATACTAAAGAGGGTCATGGAGCCCGGACAGCCAGTGTTGTATTACACGGCGTACTCTAAGCACGGCTTCACGCGTTCGCAGTTGCGTAGCGCGACGCTAGCGTGACGCTAGCGGCCAAAAAAGCCCCCACGCTAGCGCGATCAGCGCTTGTGCCTTCTATTGCAGCTAAGGCACGTGGGTCTGACATTCCACTTGTAGTGACCCTGACTGTCGTCCAGCCGGTCGATACTGAAGCATTGGGGATGACTCTTGGCGTACCCCTGAAGCAGAAGCTGAGTGCCACAGACCGTGCACTTCTTTTCCGCGTCAGCAATCATGCCGAGTACGTGGTCTACCGTCAGAACGTGGTGTGGCCCCGTGTACTTTGTGCGGCCCTTTTGCCTGTCGTCTATAGCGTATCGCTTTATTCGCGCTATAATGAGCTCTTCACTGGGCGTAGCCTGCAGTCCTGTGGGAACCAAGGCACCGGGGATATCATCGGGGGGGATCACGCGGACTATCTGGTCGGCGCGCCGCACGCGGGAGATGCCGGTGTATACAGCATTCGTGATCCAGCCCTCTAAGATGTGGTCTACGATAAACAAACGTCTTGGAGTCTGGATAGTCTTGCCCTGCACCCGGTGGACTGTCCCCCAGCCCGCGTATTTCCACCCGAGGGGAAGCCCGTTAAGGACCGCGCCGAGAGGAACCTCGACTACCGTGCCTTTGTACGCGTCGACCTTCTCACCCCTTTTGCCTGGCACGGGCACCAGCCTCCCTTTCTTGCGATAACGGTGCGCGACGCTGGAATCGGGGTCAAAGCGGATGGTTGCTGGCAATCGGGGGTAGTTTTCCCTGTGGTGCTCTACCAATCGCTGCTGGACAAGGGCCCCCATCTTGTTGGTCGAGCACACCCACATATCGCTTGGGTGGGCCTGCTCGATCGCCGCGTCGAACGCCACCCCATCCCACTCCTCTCGAAACACCTCAAGCTGTTGGGAATCTGGATGACACCAGATCCGGCCCTTTATGTTGTGGAGCCTGGAGGAGGGCGCGGCAGAGCCACAGTCGCACGTACTGTACGGCTTTCCGCAGTCTTTACACAGGCAGCGGTAGTCGGACTCGAACCAGCGGATGTTCCCTTGTGCCCACTCCTTGAGCATATCGTGAGGCCCCTCTTTATCTCCCCAGGGCGGGACCTGCCCATAGTCGCCACAACACACTACCTGACACGGCCGCGTGGCGAGATACCCTAGGATGGCGCGTAGCACCCCAGTCTGTACCTCACAGCACTCGTCAATGATGAGTACTTCTGCGAGACGGTCGAGTTTGTGCCCCAGCTCGGAAGGTCTCCACTCCTCTATCGGCTTCTGCGCTGGTATGCAGAGGTAGTGGTGGTAGGTTTGAGCGCGCCCCGCGCACGCGAGGCGCGGGTTGTTGCGGTGGTCGTGGGCGAGGTCGTTCTCGGGGGTGAACACCACAACGTTGCGGCCGCGGAACATGCTCACCGCCCACTCGGTCTTCCCCGATCCTCCTTGGCCGGCTAGATACATTTTTGAGGAGGTTGCGGCCACTAGATCGCACGGCAGACTCGGCGCGGTGCTTGGTCCCCTAGCCAAGCCCCCCGACTTCTTCGGACCCCAAGCCGCTTCGGGTCGCCACTCGTACCCAGGCTTCTTGTGGCGCCACTCTCCATACCTCGGATTTTGCTCCACGAGCTTTACACCACTGGGCACCGCCTTTGCGTATATGGCGTCTGTGCACACTCGGAGGACGTCTTCGCGAGGGATCCGCCTCAACATGCGTCGCAACGCTATGTTTGTGTACGCCAAGACGAAGGCCCTGATATGGTACCATTGTGAACGCCGGACACTGTCTTTGTATTGGATCAGATGAGCCCCGTCGGTATGCTCGAAGTTAAGTAAGTGGTCGGTGCCCGCAAGGAGGTTTGTCAGATACGCGGCTTCTTCACGGTCGCGGACTACGATCGAGGACTCGTCGCCGTGGCGAGCGCACTTGCCTACGAAACGGACAGCGAGATCTTGACCCTGCGAGTCTTCGCCGCCGGGGCGGCGCGCAATGGAGTGGGGGAACTTGGTGGAGTCCTTTTTTCCGACGCTATACAACAATCCTAGGTACGCCGCACGCATGTCGATGTGCGTATGAGGCTGCGCCCCTAAGTTTTCCTTGCTATTCCACACTTTGGACTCAACCTGCGCCGCTCGCCAGACGTCCCTGTATTTAAGAGGCGTTGGCCTGATGTTCTCTCTTTGGGTCCACTTCTTGAAGCGATACCCTATTGCACCGCCCATCGAGTGCGTAGCTTCGGTGTACTCTTGGTAGGCTGGGTGATCATCAGGGAGCCATTGAGGATCATGTACAGTCTCGTCTGTAAACGCCCTGTCGATAGCCGCTCCGTCCTGTCCCGGTCGGTACAGTTTGCCTTCGTGCGTGACTATAACACGCCCACACAGCCAGATCCTCGTGCTTCTGGGGATCGCCCTGTTTATAAAGCGGATGAGCACCTCTCGCACCTTCGCCTCGCGCGTTTTTGTGGCGGCACTGGTGGCGCGAAGCGCTGCCTTCTCCTGGCATAACGAACGAAGCTCCCTCTCAGCCTCGAAGTCTAGGCCGTGGACGCTCGCGATCGCAGGTGGTTCAGTCGGAAGCTCCGCCCAGGCGTGGTTATTGTGGCAAGGGATGCGGATGTGTGCGTACCCCCTCTTGTACTTCCCCGAGTCCCACATAATGTTGCCCAGGGCGTCCACGGCTACCAGCTTTATCTCGAGCTTCTTTTCCATCTCAAAGAGGTCTTCTTTGGTGCATCCCGTAGTGGCCAGCTTCTTGTCATATCGCTCGAGAATCTTGCCTCGTGTCTTGGTTAGACCAAGGGAGCGCGAGGTGCCGCGATTCCTCAAGAAGTCGGCAACATAGCTCACAACACAGTTAGCGAAGGCGTCACTCCCCCCTCGCTCAAAAATTGGCCCAGGCTCCCCATTTTGCTCAGGTAGAGGGCGAAGCTCGTATCTCACGTAGACGAGGTACTCTGTGCCTGTACCACAGCCGGCGGGACGAGTGTTTGGGTATGCCTTGTGTCACCCAGTGTCTAGTCGCCCGCACCATGGAGGCTGATTCAATGCACCATACCTGAAATGCCTCAGATTTTCCGAAACATGGTGTTGTTTGATGCATGGATCTTGTACAATGAAGCTGAACAGTACAACGGAGATGATGCCGATTACTTGGCCTCGCTTTGCGGACATTCATCCTTATGCTCCAATTCAACAAGCAAAGGGATACTTACAACTGTATGATGAGTTTGAGAAAGACTTTTGCGAGATCACAGGCTTTGACGCCGTCTGCTTCCAGCCAAACAGGTATGCTTTGACTCTTTGTAGATTCTGCAGGAATTAGACAGTGCCGTTCCCTCGCCATCCATGTTCAAAATTACTAGCTGTCAAGAATCAATACTGCTGAGACGTTGGGAGCTTGAATGTATTTTCTGTGAATGTTTAGAAGTTAAGAAAGGAAAGTTAGAAGAAGTTGAAGAAAAGAAAGAATCGAGTGTTCTGGGGAATAATGGTTCTTATTTAAATGTTTCACTGGTGCCCAGGGAGAGTATACAGGGCTGCGCGTTATCAAGGCGTACCTTGAAAATAATGGACAGGGGCACAGAAAGGTAAGGAGAGGGGTACCTTGATAATAATGGACCGAAAAGGTAAGGCGAGGGATACCCTGGCAAAAATAGACAGAAAGAGCACAGAAAGGTAAAACAAGGTGTACCTTGAAAATAATGGACATGGGCACAGAAAGGTAAGGAGAGGGGTACCTTGATAATAATGGACCGAAAAGGTGAGGCGAGGGATACCCTGGCAAAAATAGACAGAAAGAGCACAGAAAGGTAAAACAAGGTGTACCTTGATAAATAATGGACATGGGCACAGAAAGGTAAGGAGAGGGGTACCTTGATAAAAATGGACCGAAAAGGTAAGGCGAGGGATACCCTGGCAAAAATAGACAGAAAGAGCACAGAAAGGTAAAACAAGGTGTATCTTGGCAATAATAGACAGGATTACAGAAAAGAAAAGCGATGGATACCTTGACAATAATTGACATGGGAACAGAAAGTTAAAAAACGGTGTACCTTAGCAATAATAGACAGGATTACAGAAAAGAAAAGCGAGGGATACCTTGACAATAATTGACATGGGAACAGAAAGTTAAAAAAAGGTGTACCTTAGCAATAATAGACAGGATTACAGAAAGGTAATACAATAGGCTACCTTGACAAAGGGCACAGAAAGGTTAGGCGAAGGGTACGTTGACAATAATAGAAAGGAGAAATACATATTTAAAACCCAAGCCATATGCTTCATGATATCGTATTTGTTAAGAGCAGACAAGGATAGCTTAAAAGTAAATTGTTTCATTCTGCTGATTGTCATCTCTTGTTGAGGACATACCAATATTTCACATGTTATCTCTTATACAAAGTAATTAACGGCGGCGTACCGACTAATAAGTAGCAATGTGATCTCGTGTTTAGGTGTGTTTGATCCCAGTCTCGGCTCACGGTACCAATCCTGCAAGCGCACAAATGGCTGGATTTAATGTGCAAGTGATCAAAGTCGGGAAAAGTGGAGATATAGACATGGAGGATTTGATGAAGCAGGTTTGTTCATCTGACCGCTCAGTCCTCGAGCCCCGTGCAGACATGTTAACGGAACAATTTTTCAGAAAACGTGCACCAATTGATGAGTCTACAAAAACACCCACTTATCGATTTGCCTAAAAAACAATGCTATGTATTTTATTTTCTCTTCGGAGCGTAACATTATAGGAGTTGCAATATGTTTGATTGTGTTTATCAATGCACACCAAGAGAAAATTTTTAGTATCGACTAAATATGTCTCAACGCCAATCATTAATTATTTTGGCTAACGATGCCGTCGGATATAACATTTCCAAGTATACTGTCTGTCAATATTTCAAAATCTCATAACCAACTGCACACTTCACCATGAATATAGGTGTATTCAACCCCCATTGTTGGCGGTCACAGAAAAATAGCCCGCGAATTGATTAGTTCCGAAGCTGATGCTGATATGTTTTTTAAGGTTGAGAAGTTTAGTGACGAGTTAGCGTGCATCATGGTCACTTATCCATCTACGAACGGAATTTTCGAAGCAGGAATCAGGTAAAGTTATACATTATGTTGTCTAGGTTTACCTTAAATTTTTCCAGCGTTTATCTTATAATCTGTTTGCAGGGATATCTGCGACATTGTTCACTACCATGGCGGCCAGGTATACTTGGATGGAGCAAATCTGAATGAGCAAGTCGGCCTGTGTCGTCCAGCGGACTATGGCGCTGATGTCATGCACAGTAACTTGCACAAGACGTTCTGCATCCCACATGGAGGTGGTGGACCGGGAATGGGACCTATTGGAGTGTACGTGTACTACCGTGCTTTGAGCTTTTGTCTTCTTTATCGATTTTTACTCAAATAGGGCCTCTTTTTACCATATTTGAAGGTTCCATGAACCGATGAAAAAATAAATATTATAGTTGGAGGCAGAAAAAGAGCATTAGATAAGAGCAGGCTTCTCCATAACCCCCATATTTTTGCTTTTGTTTGTTCGAGTAGATCGCGTTGGATTTTTTGTTCCCTTTTCCTTTTAGATTATTTTCTTGTTTTTTGATGACTCCTAATGCTGTGTTATAAGAACCGCAAGGTACTTTTATAAGAAAGCGGAAGCTTTTTTTGTCTTTTATTCAATTATTTTGTCATGCGCAATTGCCGATGGATTATTAAAGCGCTCAATGATATTCGGAAATTTACCCCTTATGTAACCTCTGATTATTCTATTTTATTGTTTCCAGGAAGAAGCATCTCATCTCATATCTCCCCTCCCATCCTGTCGTTCCACCCCAGAGTACCATCGCTGCTGGCGCCAAGCCTTTCGGAGTAATCTCCGGGGCCCCTTATGGCTCTAGTGCTATCTTGCCCATATCCTGGGCTTACATCAAGCTTATGGGAGGCAAGGGACTCCGCAAAGCAACCGAGGTCGCGATTCTCAATGCTTATTACATGGCTGCCAGGCTGAAGGATTATTATGCTGTGTTTGTTGGCGATGGTACGTGAAATTCAATGGAATTATTGGTCACATAAGTCACATAAGAGTTTTTGAAATTTGCGATTTTCAGGTTACTGTGCCCATGAGTTCATCCCCGACGCTAAAGACTACAAGAAAACTGGTGTAGAAGCCATGGATATCGCCAAGAGGCTGCAGGATTATGGTATGTCAGCAGTTGTGAATCTAAGCACCCCTCCCGATTACTCCTCCCAAACCTGTTCAATGCTAACGTACTCGCCTTTTACCTATTTCCCTCGCAAATACTTTGCCTTTCTCCCCCTTTTATTTTGTTCCACATAATAGAAAAAATCATTGATTATTTAGGTTTCCATGCACCAACTGTCTCGTGGCCCATGTCAACTGCATTGATGATAGAACCAACCGAGAGTGAGAGCAAAGCGGAGCTGGACAGACTTTGTGATGCCCTCATCTGTAAGTGAGCTGTTCTAGTGCAACTCTGCGACTCTGTTAAGGCCTCTCGCGAGTAATTGTTTTAAAAACTTCGTTCAAATTGAAACCCGTTTAGTATCCCCTTCAAAGCATGCAATCGATCTGATCTCTGGCGAATATCATCACCAATGCTTCTAGTTTTAAAATTCAAAAAATATATATATATATATATTATTAATCGGCAAGGCGCGATGCACGTGGGTTTGGTACTAAAACTGAAAAAAACTGTAGTTGCAAACCATTCCATTGTGCGTATATGAGGTCTGTCCAACTTGATGTCTTACATGACAAGCGGACCACCTAATCGATTCCTTGGAAATGTCGAAGAGTAAGTTAGAAATTGGCACTCGATTTTTTTTTCGATATTTCCATGGAATTGTTACGATTTGAGCGAATTTTTAAACACAATTACCCGCGAAAGGCCTTAATGTTATAAAGCTTTCATCGATGTATCTATTTATGTTCCGAAGCAATTTTTATTTCGATTATTAAAGAAGTTTCTCAAAACGAACTTCGGTGATTTGTCCAATACCGATAGACACAATCTCTCATAGCTGACAATTTTTTCTAAAGAAAATAAATAAATCAAAATATCCACACTTCAATATCAATTATAATTACAATATTTACCCTTAGGTATAAGAGAGGAGATTCGTAACATTGAAGACGGAGTATGGGATCCTAAAAATAACCCTCTAAAGGTAGGCGGTATCCTATTGTTTTTTAACTGTTTTCCATGGAAAAATTTGCAAGCGTGTTCAACGTAAGCAATACAGATACATTTATGTGTAGACTCGTGGTAGACAAAACAACGAACGACTAAACAAGATGTCTTAATTCTTATGATTTTTTAGAATGCGCCCCACCCACAAGCTGTTGTGATGTCCGATCACTGGGACTACCCCTACAGTCGAGAGGTTGCAGCTTTCCCTGCTGTGAGTACATCAAGACAAAACCAGTTATTTGTTTATTTGCTTTCTTTAATTCCTTTTGCTCTACTTATCCTTCCTCAACTACCTCAATTATCATCATAGGGAAGGTGGGGAATATTCTTTATCCGTCAATGCATATTGGTCCCATTGCCGCTCTTCCTTGCGAAACAAGCGTCGTTCCTGTGTTGTTTCAGCGGAAAAAGAGAGCGAGTATGACTTCATCCTTCCTGGCCGATCTTCGCGTCGTCATACTCCTCTCTCGCTCTCTATTTCCTCTAAAACGTTTGCTGCGCAGGCTACTCTTTTCTTCTTCTACTATAGTGTTTATCCTTGTCATGTCATGGACGTAGCTACCTGTGAGCAAATACGACATGGCGTGCCTTTATAGTCAATATACAGGGGCGGCGGAGTGGTCCCATCAGTGGTGGAGGGGGGGCGAAAGTTGGGGGGGGGGGGATGGGTAGTGGCTTTCAGGGGGAGGGGTGGGTGGTTGTTTCAAATTTTTAAGCGGTATTATAAAAACGCGGGGAATTTAAACCTAGGTTTTTATGCACAGGATTTTAAACTGTTCTAAATTTGTTGTTGGTTGCTTATGTGCCGCTGGCGTGCCTCCTATCCCACCCCTTTCGCTGCCCAAGATAAACATGAGATAATGTATATTAATTAGTTCCTCCAGAAAAATCTTGGCTACACTCTCACTTGCCAATATTCCACTCCTGTATACATATGATTCTCCCTTTGACAAGCCCATATGTTCTTCTTTCCACAGCCGTGGTTGAACGGCACGAATAAGTTTTGGCCTGGCTGCTCCCGCGTGGATGACAAGCACGGAGACCAGCATTTAGTGTGCACATGCCCGCCATTGGAGGACTATGACTATGAGAAGACCAAGACGTTCGTTTAGAGGAGAGCTGCCATCTTTTATACCCCTTGCCATGGGTTTATCATGGATGACTCGCAATGAGGGGATATTCATGGCAAGACAATGCCTCCGACTTGTAGTTTGTCTTTTGGATTTCAAATAGTCCGACCAGGAGTCTTGAAATACAGTCAAAGGACTAGCACGTTAGCCAAATGGAGACCAAAGTGTCTTGGCAATTTAAAAACAAATATTTCTGTATGCTTCTGATACAGCTGTATTAGTGGACGTTAGAACTTCATGCTTTGTGATAGAGCTATATTAGCAAGCTTTTAGAACTACATGATTTTTATACCGCTATATCAGTAAGCTCTAGAACACCATGATTTTTGCATACAGCTATATCAGTAAGCTTTAGAACTCCATTGATTTTTGTATACAGCTCTATCAATAAGCGTTAGAGCTTCATGCTTCTTGGTACAGCCCCTTTTCGTCCCTGTGGATACAGGGCCATGGCTGACACTTGCCTTCGTGAAGTCCCCATAAACCACGCTCTAGCCTGCGCACTGGTAACTGTAGGGAGGGAAAGGAATGCGGAAATTTGCTGGGGGGG